>NW_007247417.1:595657-615627 GCF_000164805.1 Carlito syrichta
TTCGAGACCCGCCTGGGCAACTTGGCGAGACCTCATCTCTACAATAAATAAAAAATCAACTGGGTGTGGTAGCGCATGCCTATAATTCCTGCTACTCAGAAGGCTGAAGCAGAAGGATTGCCGGAGCCCAGTGGGTCGAGGCTGTGGTGGCCAGGAGCGGCCACTGCTCTCCAATCTGGGTGAGGGAGTGAAACTCCAACTCAAAAAAAAATGTTCTGCCTTTTTTGTGCCTCTTTTCATTTGTTAGTGGGTATGCCTGTCTCTTTTCTCTCTTCTTCTTCTCTCTCCCCCATCCTCTTGTCCTCCTTCATTTTTCCATTCTTTTTCATTTTCTTACCTCATTTTGCTTTTAGGGGTAAGCCTATACCCCCAATTCATGGAAAGATTGTAAGGTGGTGGTGAGTGGGTTCCAGGGAGCCCACACCTGTCAGCAGATACTGGAATCTACAAATAGTTTCTGAATCATAGCTCCCCCCTCAATTAAATCTCAAAACCGCAATAAGTACAGCCCCCCCCCACAGTCCAACTTTAGAAATGAATAGAACCAAAAACTCTACATAAGGAAGAATAGGAGATTGAAATAAAAGTAAAAGCTACTCCTCCATTGCTGAACAACAGAATTAAAGAAGAGATAAAAAAAAAAAAGCAAAACAAAATGGGGAGGAAAGTCTACACAAATGAAGAAAAATCAAAACCAAAGAAAGAATATGAGTCTCACACAGACCCCTGGAAGGTCAATCACTGAGAATAAGGACTTCAAGACACAAACAGTGAAGATCCTCAAGAATGACTGATCTCAAACCACAAACCAGATATCAAGATATTGATAGAGAGAATAAATAGAAATGAGGAGAGGCAGGAGGAAAGAATAAAGGAGTTGATAACTGAGATAATAGCAGTAAAGAATACAGTGAATGAAATAAACAACAAAATGATAAGAATGGAAAGCGGAATTTACTAAGCAGAAGAATTAATCTCAGAGCTTGAGAATCAAAATATGGAACTAACCCAAACTGTTAAAAAATAGAAAGAAACTTAAAAAGATGGAACAAAACCTCCAAGAGATGATCAATTATTTCAAGAGGATCAATCTAAGATTAATCAGAATCCATGAGGCAGATAGAGAGACAGAGACCACCCTGGAACAAACATTCCATGGAATTATCCAAGAAAACAACCTAAAGGCAGCAAGAGAGAAAGGTCAGGCTATCTACCTGGGAAGATCAATTAGAGTATCAGCAGACTTACCTACAGAAACACTTCAGGCTGAGAGAGCTTGGAGCCCAATCTTCAATTCTCAAAGATAAAAAACTTCAACCAAGAATTACCTATTCAGCTAAGCTAAGATTCATCGGTGATGGAGAATTAAAGCCTTCCCAGACATTCAATCCTTAAGAGTTTATGCTGCCTCCAGACCAGCTTTACAACAAACACTTAAGAAAGTGTTAAACACAGAAGGAAGGAAACAAAGAACGACAATATCCTTCACAAGAATGCAGGAAAAAGATTGAAAACACACAAGAATCAACTCAAAAATCAAAAGAAAAACAACAAATAAACAAACAGCAGCAACAACAACAAACTCTATAAGACCCTCATGACAGGGATAAACTCTCACATCTCAATAATTAGCCTGAATGTGAATAAACTAAATGCACCACTGAAAAGACATAGAATGGCAAATTGGGTAAAATATCATGAGGCAACAATATATTGTCTCCAAGAGACTCATCTTACCAGAAAGGACTCTCATAGATCCAAAGTAAGAGTCTGGGAAACAAAATTTCAGGAGAATGGAACACAAAAGAAAATAGGAGTCACAATCTTACTATCAGACAAAATACCCTTTAAGCTATCAAAAATTAAAAAATATATGGAAGGTCACTACATAATGATAAAAGGTTTAGTCCATCAACAAGAAATATTCATCCTAAACAGACATGCACCCAACATAAGAGCACCGACTTTCATAAAGCAGCTTCTAAGTACACTAAAAAAGATATTGACTCTTACACTATCATGGCTGGGGTCTTAAACACCCACTCCAAACCTTAGATTGTCAAGACAAAACATCAACAAGTAAATCTGGAACCTCAATGTAAAGCTTGACCAAATGGACTTAATTGATACCTACAGTACACTCCACCCAACAACCACAGAATATACATTCTACTCATTACCACATAGAACATACTCTAAGATCAACCACATTCTTGGCCATAAATCAAGCATAAACAAATTCCATAATATTGAAATACTGCCATGCACTTTCTCAGACCACAGTGGAATCAAAATAAACATCAACACAAACAAAGTTACCCCAAACCCCACAAAGACATGGACACTAAATAGCATGATGCTAACAACTATGAGGCCTACATGGAAATCAAAACAGAGATTAAAAGATGCCTAGAAGCAAATGAAAATGAAGAAGCATCGTACCAAAACCTCTAGGATGCCAGGGTGTTAAGAGGGGAATTCATATCTCTACGAACACATGAAGAAAATGGAAAGGTCACAAGTTAACAGCCTAACATATCACCTAAGAAAGTTGAAAAAGAAAGACCACCAAAACCCTAACTTCAGTAGACGAACCCAGATCACCAGGATAAAAGCCCAAATTCGGAACATAGAAGACAAAAAGATAATCCAAAAAAAAAAAAAAAAAAAGAATGAAACAAAAAGCTGGTTATTTGAAAGGATAAACAAGATTGATGGATCCCTAGCTAGACTGACCAAGAAAAGGAGAGAAAAAATCCAAATAAACACAATCAGAAATGCAAAAAATCAAGTCCCAACTGAATCAGAAGAAATACATAAGATTATCAGAGACTACTATGTAAATTTGTATGGAAACAAACTGGAAAGCCTAAAGGAAATGGAGGACTTTCTGATATCACACAACCTCCTCAGGTTGAAACAAGAAGAAATCGAGTCCCTAAATAGATCAATAATAATTCAGGAAATTGACTATGTCATAAGTAAATTACACAAAAATAAAGCCCTGGACCAGATGGCTTTCCAGCAGAATTCTACAAAACATACAAGGAGGAACTGATATCAATCTTATTGAAAGTATTCCAGGCAATTGAGAAAGATGGAACTCTCCTCAAACCATTATATGAAACTAACATCATATTTTTACCCAAACCAGGTAAGAATCCAACAAAGAAAGAGAACTATAGACCAATATCCTTGATGAACATAGATGCTAAAATTCTCTTGATGGACATAGATACTAAAATTCAATATCCTAGCAAACTGTATCCAATAGCACATCTCAAAAATCATCCACCAGGACCAAGTAGGCTTCATCCCCAGGATGCAGGACTGGTTCAACATTCACAAGACCATAAACATAATTAAATATATCAATAGATGCAAAAACATTAATCACATGATTATATCATTAGACTCAGAAAAAGCTTTTGATAAAATCCAGTACCCTTCTCTATAAAAACCCTTGAACACCTAGGCATTGATGGAACATACCTCAAAATAGGAAGAGTCATCTACAAGAAACCCGCATCCAGCATACTGCTAAACAGACAGAAATTGGAGCCATTTTCCCTGAAAACTGGAACTAGACAAGGATATCCACTCTCACCCCTCCTTTTCACTACAGTTTTGGAAGTCCTAACTAGAGCAATCAGACAAGAAAAGGAGATCAGGTTTATTGAAATAGGAAAAGAGAAAGTCAAGTTATCCCTCTTTGCTTATGACATGATTCTATACCTTGAAAACTCAAGAGAATCTGTCAAAAACCTCCTTGCACTGATAAAGAACTATAGCAAAGTCTCAGGGTACAAAATAAACGTGCAAAAGATGGTTGTATTTCTATACACAAACAATAAAACAAGCAGAAGTCCAAATAAAAAGCACAATTCCATTCACAATAGCAAAAAAAAAAAAAATGCCTTGGCATCTTCCTAACCAGAGATGTAACTATAAAACACTGCTCAGAGAAATCAAAGTTGACACAAAGAGATAGAAAAATATTCCATTTTCAAGGACTGGAAGAATCAACATTGTTAAGATGTCCATCCTACCCAAGGCAATCTACGGATTTAACACAATACCCATTAAATTACCAGCAGCATTCTTTTCAGACCTGGAAATGACAATACAGGAATTCATATGAAAACATAAACGACCACATATAGCCAAAACAATCCTCGGGGGAAAAAAAAAATAGCAGGGATATCATATTCCCAGACTTTAACTTTAAAATAAAGCTATAATAATCAAAGCAGCCTGGTATTGGTATGAGAACAGTATTGGTATAGACCAATGGACCAGGATTGAGATTCCAGAAACAAAATCTCAATTCCTCAACCAATTCATCTTCGACAAAGCCTCCACCAACAACTACTGGGGAGAGGAGAACCTATTCAGTAAATGGTGCCGGGAAAACTGGCTGACCACAAGCAGAAAATTAAAACAAGACCCCTACCTATCACCGTACACAAAAATCAATGCTAAATGGATCAAAGACCTAAACATAAAACCTCAAACTATAAGAATCTTAGAAAATGCAGGAGATATCCTTTTGGAAATTTCCAAGTGCCATGCCATGAGAGATAAGACAGACAAGTGAAATGTTATCAAACTGACAAGCTTCTGCAAAGTCAGTGAAAACATTGAGAGAGTGGGGAGACAGCCCACAGACTGGTAAAAAATATTTGCCAACTGTGTATCTGACAAAGGCCTAACATCTAGGATCTACAAGGAAATCAAACATGCCGAAAAGAAAAAATACAAACAATTCCATTAACAAAGTGGACAAAAGATATGAATAGACACTTCTCAAAAGAAGACATACAAGCATGAAACAGATACATGAAAAAATGCTCAACCTCATTAGTCAATAAAGAATTGCAAATTAAAACCATACTGAGATACTACCTAACTCTAGTCAGGATGGCTATCATCAATAACTCAAAAAGCAACAGATGCTAGAGAGGATGTGGGGAAAAGAGAACACTTCTACACTGTTGATGGGGGTAAACTAATACAACCTCAGTGGAAAACAGTTTGGCAATTTCTAAAAGATCTAAAAATCGACCTTCCATATGACCCTGCAATCTCCCTACTGGGAATATACCCAGAGAAACTCAAATCACTATATGAAAAAGATACCTGCAAGCGTATGTTTATTGCAGCATTGTTTACAATAACAAAAAACATTGAACCAACCATGCTGCCCATCGAAAAAGTACTGGATAAATAATGTGGTACATATGCATAATGGAATATCATGCAGCCATAAAGAAGGACAAAATTATGAACTTCACAGCAACTTGGATGATTACAGATATAATTATAAATATAGATTATAGTTATTTTATATTATGATTATAAAGTTATTTTATATTATGATTATAAAGCCTATAATACTGAGTGATCTATCACAAAAACAAAGAAATAAGTATCACATGTTTTCACTCATAAGTGGACCTTGATCATTTATTGTAACACTATAAGAAAGGCATTGGCAGTAGTGGGAAAGTGCCAGGAGTGGGGTGCAGGTGGGATTGGCAACGGTGGGAATCTGTCAGTTTGGGGGGCACACACCTTATCAACAAGGGTACCTGCATAATGAACATTTGTATACCTAACACTGAATTGTACCCCACATTTTTAAAATAAAAAATTAAAAGAAAAATGAGCCAAGACTCAAACCAATGTCTTTCCAAAGATTTACAGTTGAAAAATAAGCACACAAAAAGATGTATAACATCTTATGTTCTCCTATATTTTCATTTAATGCAAATTAAAACAACAATGAGTTACCTCCACACACATATTGGAGTGGCTCAAACCTGGAATGGTGGCACACTGACTGCTGGTGAGAGTCCTGTGGGGTAACAGGAACTCTCATGTATTGCTAGTGGAAATGCAAACTGACACAGTCACTTTATTTATTTATTTTTTTTGAGTTGGAGTCTCACTCTGTCGCCCAAGTTAGAGTGCAGGGGCACGCTCATGACCACTGCAGCCTTGACTAGCTGGGCTCAGGCGATCCTTCTGCTTCAGCCTTCCAAGTAGTTAGAACTACAGATGTACAACTACGCCCAGCTAATTCTTCTTGATTTATTGTAGAGACGAGGTCTCACCAAGTTACACAGGCTCGTCTCGAACCCCTGGACTCAAGCAATCCTCTTGCCTTGGACTCCCAGAGTGCTGGGATTATAGGCACGAGCCATAGCACCTAGCTGGGTATGGCCACTTTTGAAGACAGTTTGGTGAATCTTGAAAAATTAAACATTCTCTTATCATACAATCCAGCAATCTTGTATTTTGGTATTTATCCAAAGGAGTTGAAAAACTGTGTCTACAAAAATGCCCATGCACATGAAGGTTTATAACAACTGTATTCATAATTGCCAAAACATGGAAGCTACCGAGATGTCCTAGGGGAATGAATAAATAAACTGCAGTACATCCAGACAATGTGATATTATTCAGCAGTAAAAAGAAATAAGCTGTCATGCTATGAATAAGATGTGGAGACACCGTAAATGTATATTACTAAATGAAAGAAGCCGGCTGGGTGCGGTGGCTTAAGCCTGTAATCCCAGCACTTTGGGAGGCCGAGGCAAGAGAATTGCCTGAGTGCAGGATTTTGAGACCAGCCTGGGCAACTCAGAGAGACTTTGTCTCTACAACATATCAAAAAATTACCTGGGTTTTGTAGCGAGCTTCTGTAGTTCTGGCTACTTGAAAGGTAGAGGCAGAAGGATTGCCTGTGCCCAGCAAGTCTCTGCTGGGGTGGCCGTGAGTGTGCCACTGCACTCCAGCATGAGTGATAGAGTGAGACTCTGACTCAAAAAAAAAAAAAAAAAAAAGAAAAGAGAAAGAAAGAAAGAAAGAAACCAATCTGAAAAGATCACATGTGGGATAATTCCAACTATATGACATTCTGAAAAAAGTAAAGCTATGAAGACAGTAAAAAGATTAATGTTTGCAAGGGATTGGAGGGAGGAGTTTTGAATAGGTGGAACACAGTGGATTTCTTTTTATGGCAGTGATACTACCTGTTTGATACTATAGTGATATATAATGATGGATACTTGTCACTGTCCACTTGTCCATTCCCATAGAATGTACAGTGTCAATAGTGAACACTAATATAAACTATGGACTTTGAATAATTGTGATATGTCAACATAAGTTCGTCGAATTTAACAAATGTATTACTCTAGTTGGGGGTGTTGATAATGGGGTAGGCTATATATGTGAACAGGCAAGGAATTTATGAGAAATCTCTAATTTCCTGTCAGCTCTTCTGTGAAACTAAAACTGCTGTAGAAAATAACATGTTGTTTTTTTAAAAAAATACCTATTGGTATACATTATAGGGGATTAGTAAGATATGGTAGTTGCAGCAATTCTGTGAAGTGTAGGAGAGATCAAAGACTATAGAAGACTTTAATTTGGATTATGCATTTTTGTTTTAATCAAGCAAGAACTTTCAAATTGCTTTTGAATTTAGGAAAATTACTCTTTATGAACATATTTAGTCCTTATAGTGTCTTCTTATATAATAGAAATAATATTTTCGTAACACTCTTTAAGCTAGTACATAATATTCCAATTCATCACATATGGTGAGGACAAAACATCTTATTGTTCCTACCACAGAAAAAATACTATTAAGACAGAAGGATGTTTTATTTGCTACTTCTTAGACTCTGATGATATAGTTAAATAGAAAGTCCGATGGTCTCTGTAGTTGTTCTTCACTCAAAATAAAACATGTAAAATCACTTTGAATACTAGTAGATGTTCTTTATTGTTAACAGTGAGTGGAATAAGAAGACAGCTGAGGTGCATAGTTTCATGTAGGTTGTGGATTTTAATATGACTTCTTGAGAAAGTATAGTTATTGTATTAAGGAATTTAGTAGATCATACATTTTCAACTATCATTAATATTTAAATTTTATGATTTATTTAACTCTTAAATCCTCATTCATAGTTAAAAATTATGATTTCTTTAAATTGATAATATTTCATTAGATTTTAAAATTTAACATTAATCAAATTAAATCTAAATCATTAAATCCAGTGTCATTGGGGAAGAGTAATGAAGTGTGAGGAGAGATAAGGAGAGAATATATTCAGGGCCCATTTTTTTATAATACAAAAAGAGCACTGTCTGTAGTCATTAATTGCTTCATATAAGTGTACTTTAGAGGGTCAATTTCTAGAATGCAGAGATCATATTCGCTTTGTTAAATTTACCTGCAACTATCCTAAAAGTTTGCCTGCAATTATTCTAGCATTAAGCAACGTGCATAATAAGTTGTTTTATTGATCACTGCTATATTTAGGTATAATTTATTATGCATATATACAGACATGTAGATATGAATTTGCTGTTTTGAAAATTGTGATGTTACGATAAACTTCTCACATTTATCTAGATTATATGTAGTCCCTACCTTATTTTGTGTTCCTTAAATACTGCATAATTGCAGCCTGTTTATAGCCAGAATTATTTTCTTCTACAAGATAGAGAACAAAATGAAATAGTATGATTTCTTTCCCATCTTATTCTAATCTCCTGGCAAGTAAATAAAAAGTGTTACCAACTTCAGTTTTAGATTCTTAGTTATGATGATTTCTCTTCATGTGATAAAATACCATTTTGTGAGTTTATTTCTTTTGTTCCTTAGTCACTGACCTGGCCCACAAAAGCACAATTTCATAGAGCATTTCTTGGACAGTACTTCCAGAATGTCATTACAGCACTGGAGAATTGGAGTTTTCTGTTCCAAGATGTCACTCCTAATAATACTGTGTCTGAGGAAGTGAAGCTGGGAGAAATAGCTAGCAGGGTGGTGAAGGACAGGTTGCCACATCTCTAAATAACAGTGATTTGTGGTCTGATAATCTACCCAACAGGGTTCATCCCATCCACTCCTCCTTCACGTGAGGATCCTCAGCAGCACCAGGACGTGGCTGTCAAAGACCCCAATGGTAACTGAAAGAAATGAGGGAAATCTTCCTCTGTTTTTGCGCTTAACATCCTACATGACTGTACTCGAGCTCTCTCCATCACAGAAGGCAGAGAGTGCGTTGTTACATATGGACAAACGTTACTTGTCTCTTTCCAGGCTGCTAGGTGTAGTTACTTTCTCTGCTAGAGTTCTGTTCACTCTGTAATTCAACCTGAAACTCCTTTAAGGAGACATGTTTAGTTAATGGTGGAAGCATCAGGGCCCATATTCAGGCGGGAATTTAGTAACTTATTCTGTAGTAGCTACTGCCAAGCTCTGGGAGAATTTCCTCAATCATTGAACCAGAGAAGATTTAGTGAGTTCATTTAGGTTTTCCCTAGGCAAGATTGTCTAAAGGATGTTGTCTATGCTTCTTTGAATCACACTGGATATAACCTGCAACAGCACCACGCTCGTGATCACATAACATTTTCTACAGAGTTGGAACTGAACATGAGAATATATTTTAAAAGGGAGATTCTGCTATAGACTAAGGGGCAGGAATCTGCTTCCATAAAAGCAGCTTTTACTAGGGATCAAAACATGTAATTTCAGGGGACTTAGTGATAGACAGCAAAATAGACCCACTGCATGATCATTTCTATAGTTCTGATTAGAAAGAAGATTGGAGTTATATACAAGCTGTTTGCCAAGATAAATGTGTCAAATAAAATATAATTTTTTCTATTGCCCCTTTCACCTCTGATAATTCAGATATTTTCATCTGCTCCTTAGAAAAATAATGTCATCCTATGTCTTCTGTTTGGAATCAATGACTTTTCTTCCAAATTCTCTCTCTACTGTTTTCTTTATTTGAACAGATGTCGAAAATAAGAGGATCAATAATTTGTCCGATAAACAGCAGATCCAGGCCTGAAACTCACTTCTATTTGGTGCCAAATTTGTGTTTTTTGTTAACACGGCTATATAGTTCTTCCTCCATTTTCAGTGCTAAGTGCTAGAAAAAGTCAGGTTAAACTAGTTTAAACAACAAGGATACTTTAATTGTTAAAAACAAAAACAAAAACTGAAAACACCAGAGGCAGTGTGTTATGTGTTACTAGCAGCAATATCCAGTTCCCCCCAGCTGTGTCTGAAGCCAGTTCCTCTGCTGTATCTGGAATTTAGAGTGACCACAGACTATGCTCTACCTGGAGCTTCCACTGTAGCAGAATTCAAAGTGTTTTTATAATTGGATTGGTCTCAATTGGTTTTTCTAAAATTATCTTCTTCCATTCACTTATTTATCTTCTCTGCTCTAATTAGGCAGGGCCTCGTACTGGTTTAGGTACATACACCTTGTGTCCATATTCTCTCCCTTAAAAAGCTCTTGGCATTTATCTGTCCAAATATAATTCCATTAGTCTTCAAACATTTGCTTCAAAACCAACTTCCTCAATAAAGTCTTGTGTAATTGCCCTTAGTCCATTTTGATGAATTCTTACAGATTTAGTACGCTACAATATTTTGAATTAAAGAACGAATCAGAGTTTAGACCATATTAAGAACATTTAGCATAGAATAAGAGTGAAGATAGTCTTGTCTCATTGTCTTACCTAACTGTTGTCTAAGACTATATCAGGGATGATTATGATGATGATGGCAGCTAAAATTTATTGAGTAGTGTTTTCCAGACACTATTTGGTTTTTTTTTTGCATGTATGAACACATTTAATCTACATGAAAAACATGTGAGATGTACTAGCATTTTTATAATTTCACAAATGAAGAAATTGAGTCAATAACAGGATGGGCTACAGGCAAAGGTCACAGAACTAGTAGGTGCCAGAAACAATAGTTCTGTCAAATCCATGCTGTCACAATTTGCTTATCAGTCAGAACCTTTAAAAAGGCTATAATCTAATGACTGAGTCTCCAACATGTAAAAATTAGGATGAAAAAGCACTTAAAAATTTTATAGCCATTCAAAATGAAATGGGTCAAAAAGACTTTACATAGACATGATAAGAAGAATATATGGGCTAGACATGTTTACTGACTTCAAGTATTATATAGGTTGTCAAATACAAGAGGGACTAACTTATCTTGAATAACCCCAAGGGCTAAAATTAAAAGCATCATGCACATATTTTCACCAAAAATATATAAAGAAAACCTATTTCTACCTGTCAGAGCTGTCTAAAAATAATTTCATAAAAGCTCTGTGAGAGAACAAATTTCCTATATCTGGAAGTTTTCCAATATTAGGTTAGTTGACATTTTTGGCAAGAGTTTTGTTGGTGGGATTCAGATATCAGAAACTAGTCGAAACACACTTGTTTAAAAAGCCTAAACATTCCATGAATTCTCAGAAGACTGTTCCTTCTGACTTCTGGGACTGGGAGGCAGTGTAATGCCATGGTTACATCAAGAACGGAAAGCAGAAAAGTGAAGCAGGAAAAAAGAGGATAAAAAATGGAAGTGGGGTGGGTGGGTGATGCCTGAGAGAAGAGCAAGAAAGATACACCGTATTATCTAGTGAGACCTCACGGAGCAGAGAAGCCAAGGCAGAGAGAACTGAGTCCCTGTACTGTCTTTGTCTCACCTTTCCAATGTTCACACATTTAACGGAGATTTGGGGTTGGCTTAACTTTGCTGTTGCTTTTTTCCTTTGAGACGGCTTTTTCCTCTTCTGTTACGAAGGCAGAGCTCTGACTCTGTTGTGGAGAAAAAGCTATTAAAAGGAAATTGTGGTATATAAAATGGAGACACTTTTTTGATCATATTTCAAAGGTTTTGAAGGGAAAGACAAGAAAATCAATAAATACATGGATTCTTTTGCACTTTAAAAAGACAATTCTTTCCTTTCTAAAGTCTGTTTCTGGGTGTTCCTGCTGTGAAATCAGCCCATGATGCTAAGAATTAATGGAAATTTACTCGGTAAAAGGATAAAATAATAAACAGAATAACGATGAGTTCAGTTGGTTCCCTGCCTTCTTCCTTCTGACAAGTGGTAATACAGTCAATGAGAATCATGTAATTTCAACCTGTTTATTTATACAGTTAGTTAGAGGAAAGTTAATATTTGCTTTCAATTCTGTGTGTAGAATGAAGTCTTTCTTATTTATCATCATACTCAGTAATATTCTACAGATTTAAATTTTCTATAACCCAGGAATTTATTTCTCATATTTACTTTGGCTAGCAAGAACATAAAGAAAATGTTACATGCAATACCTTAACAAAAAGAAAATTACCATAGTAATAAAATTTCTATCAATTTCTAAAATTAGGTCTCCACTTTAGATTCTTGATGATTCATTCTAAAAAACAAGCAATCTTAATTTTTTAAAGTTACTTTTGGAAGTATTTTCTTCAAACCAAATCTTTCTCCCTTCATTAAGTACAAAAATGAAAACTGCTTCCTATAATTACGTTATGCAATTGGAAATTTGTTCTAATTCATCTAAGTCATTTGATTCTTAGTGGAAGTATTAGATTCTATTCTCTCTCTCTCTGTCTCTCTCTATCTCAGATCCACAACCATTTTAAACTAAGCATTAAATTTTTTTTTGAGATGTGGACCTATATGGACTTGTCAGAAATAATAGAAAGAGATCCCATATATTCCTTTTTTTAGTTTTTTTCCCAATAGTAGATATATTTCAAATTATTCAACAATAGTCTGACACTGTAATAGTCAAGACACAGAACAGTTTCCTTACCATCCCTTAGGTAATTGTTTTATAGTCACATCTATTTTTCTCCCCCTCACACCTATTCTTTCATTCCTGGTAACCACAAATCAGCTCTCCATTTTCAAAATTTTATCATTTCTAAAATGTTGTATAGATGGTATCATATAGTGCCTTAATCTGCTCATGTTGTCATGGAAAATACTATAGATTTGTGTGACTTAAACAACAGATATTTATCTTCTTACAGTTGTGGAGCCTGGGAAGTTCCATATCAGGGTGCTGGCAGGTTTAATTCCTGGTGAGGGCTCTCTGTCTGGCTTGTAGATGACTGCCTTCTTACTATGTTCTCAAATGGCTCAAGAGAAAAAGTAAGCAAGTAGTTTCTTCTTATAAAGGCACTAATCCTATAATGAGGCCCCCACCCTTTGACTTTATTCTAACCCTAACCACCAAAGGTCCCAACTCTAAATACCATCATATTGGGAATTAAGGGTTCAACATGCTAACTTAGGGACAACACAAACATTCAGTCCATAATATGGTATCATAATATGAATTCTTTGGGGATTGGCTTTATTCACTTATCATAGTTCTCTGAATCTTTCAAATTGCTGTGTGTATCAATAGTTCATTATTTTTTATTACTAAGTAATATTATCTGGTATTGATGTACCACAGTTTGTTTAACCACCACCTATTGAGGGACATTTGGATTGATTCCAGGTTTTAGCTGTTACAGATTAGCTGCTATAAACATTTGTGTACAATATTTGTGTGTATGTGAATGAGTGAATGTAATTTCTTTTTTCTGTAATCAATGCCCAGGAGTTCAATTGCTAGGTCATAGAACAGTTGCATGTTTGGTTTTCAAGGATTGTCATACTGCTTTCCAGAGAGGCTACCCCTTCTTACATTCACACTAGTGAATTTTTCTATTTTCTAATTTGATGCTTTAAATTGTTGAGTGTTTGAAGTTATTTATATGTTCTATATCCTCATCCTTCATGAAATCTGTGATTTGCAAATATTTGATCTCAGTTAGCAGTTTGTATTTTCATCCTCTTAACAGGACATTTAGCAAAGCAAGAGTTGTTAATGTAAATGATATTTAATTTATCAACTTTTCCTTTTAAGGAAGATGCTTTGGTGTCAGGAATGGGAAGTCTTTACCTAGCTTAATCCCAAAGATTTTCTTCTATATATATATTGTAAAGTTTTATAGTTTTCCATGTTATATTTGGTATTTTATATGGTTTACATTTATATTATATTTTACTTATATTAAGTTAATATGTAGGTACTTTATATTAAGTTTTTGTTTGCTTTTAGTTAAACTCGTTCACATTTTGTGTTATCATGTGTCTTTGTACTCAAGTAAAACACAGTACACAAAACTGGTGACAATTTTCTACTTTTTTAATAAATAAAATTTATTTTATTGAATTTGAAAGAAAATATATAAATGTTCTAAAAATAAAGTAGTAATGTGAGGGCCTACTTTCTTTTTTATTTTAATTTTAAAGATGTGGGGTACAATTCAGGATTAGGTATACATGTGGTCATTGGACAATTTTCTTATTATTCTACTCTTACTTGTCTTATTAACAGGGACATTAATATAATTCCTTTTAAAATCTGCACATATCTTTTATATTGTTAGTGAGCCAGAACAACGTGCACCATTAAATGAAAGGATAATTTTGGTTATTCCAAACTAATTGGCACATACCTGGTGTATTACTATCATTTCATATTAGTGCCAAACATAAGTATGTTTGGAGACTAGCCTGCCAGATGAAATCTATCCCCTTGCAACGACTTTTTGCAGGTTCAGATCCTTGCATAGACTGGAGTAGAATTTAAGGGAGGATGATATTTCTTAATGCCAGCCTAGCTAATGGGCCTCCAGTCTGGGTTCCTGACGTTAATGTCTCAACCTTTAGCTCCTTCAGTTGATACACAAAGTCACATGCCTTGGTTCATACTGAACCCAAGAGAAGAATTTGGGCCTGGTTTGTGCATCTGTTCCCAATCATTGTTGGAAACCCATTCCCCGCCGCCACCGCCCCACTCAGTCAACTCAATCTTCCCCAGGTTCATCAAGGAGTTGGTACACTTTTAAAAATGTGAAAACCCGAAGTTCTTCTGAACCTCTTTCCTAGATAATTAGACTACTCACTCTCAATCTACTCTTCCAAGGAAGGCTACTCTCACTCATGCAAAGATGATTTATTCCTAATGAATACAGTATCATTCATGATTTTGCTCACATCAAATAAAGAAGAATGTAATCTTTGGTAGGTGAATCAAATGAGAGCTGCTTTAGTCTCTGAGATGAGCATACAATGGACAAGCTTCCCACATTTATTTGACCTTGAAATATGTTTTAAAATATATCTTGGCCCTAGTTAATTATTAATATTTGCAAAATGTTTTATTTTTCTAAAACTTAACTTGAAGAAGGGAAAAAATTCCTAAAGTAAATAAATGTAAATTTAGAAAAGTAAAATGTCCCAAGGTCATGCCAAAAGTTCTGGTTCAGGTTCATTTACAATTTACAAACTATCTCACAGACAAGCACCTGAGAAATGCCAATTACATTCTAGGAATCATTATTCTACTTGAAAACTTTAAGGAGATTAATAAATATATCTTATCTTAGACTTACTGTTCAAATTTTTTTTATTTGCAGAATGATAAAAGGAGAAAGAAACTACATACTTGTATAACACAAACATACAATTTCTGGTCCCTGAGGTTGTCATCATTTGCAAGATGTTAACTATGCTTCCTCTTCTCAAACACTGAAAAAAATTTCTTTGTAGAAATCCAATAATCTTGAGATAGAATGGTATAACACATCGTCTTGAGGATAAAAAAAATTACAAGGAATATAATACAACATTTTAATGGCAGATATCTGAAATGGTATTTAAGGGGGGAAGATGCCTTTTGCTTCTTAGAATGGCAACTTAATGTCATAATAGTGTTACCATCTTTGTGAGCTGCTCCTTTTCAAAGTCTTATAAGAAAAATCTCAAGAAAGAGTAAAGCAAACTATTTTTTTGATAAGTATATGTTAATTTTCTAGTCTGCATTTCTGGCTATCTGTATAATTACTGGTTTGACTTAACCTCAGTATACAGGAAATACTTTAAAATAGTTTTTTATGTTAAATTTTGACAGCTGCTTTGATTTTGACAGACATCCAGTGAAGTGTTTCCTATGCAATATGACAGTGAGAGCTATGATGTTAATTGCATCTTTTGTTGGAAAATGCCACATGTAACATTTCAAACAGAATCCAAACACCAGAATGACTATTCATTTATTTCATTTTGCAGTAGAACTCTAAAATATTAGCCTTCATTTTTCTTTCTTGGTTTTATAATTGACTATTTCAGATATATGCACTGATCACATTCACCAACACTATCAGTTAACTAGAAAGTCTAATCAAGTATGTCTGTTATCAACAAATTATACCCAATCCATTCAGGGAGATATGAAAGTTATACACTGGATTTTATCTTAGTGTAAAGTTAATTTGAGAAACAAACAAGTCAGTATCATTTTCCCTAGAAAGTCATAAAATGTGAAACGTCACTTTAGGTTTGGAGACATTGATGTGGATGTGTATAAAAATGTAAATTAATCACTTAAACTGGAGCTAAAGTTTCTTGGGGTTGTTATTGCCTATTTTTTTGACAGGAGCATCTTTCTTGGCATGTTATGTCTAAATTATTGCATTGTATGTGTTCACATATCTATTCATTCATATGTTGATATAATAAACACTAAAAAATCTATTCATTACCAGGCATAGTGATAAGAAAAATAACAAATGATTACTGCCTTCATAAAGATTGCATTGTATCAAAATATTGCTTTAAAATAATGGATAGTTAGTATCATCAACAGACTCATGTTTTCTTGCATCTGCAATCAGCTTTGCCACTGGGTATATAGTAACCTTTTATACAGAATCAGAAGGTCCAATTTTGCTTCGAAAGCAATGCAATAGTTTTTACCATAATTTTATTTGCACAACTACAAGTTGTGTTTCTTAACTACTACTGCTTGTGAGATTTTTTTAAACCCATAACTATATTTGTAATATCACAATTCTAACTTTAGGGAATGAAAGTATCCCTGCTTTTTTCTGATTTATTATTGTCATGGCAATGAAGAGAAAATTAAAAGCGCACATGAAAGGGTATCAGATAATTTAGTCTGACTACAGGAAATGCTTTCACTGAACCAATCATTGTCTTCTGGGTTTTGTCGTGATGGTAAGTTGCTATTTTATTGTGTCTATTTTCACACCGATAACATCAATTCATTTACCAGATTTATGTTCACACTGTTGCAGTTTTTAAGAATTTGTCACTAGCAACCGGTGCTATCCAATGTCATTAGAATCATTAGCAAAATATAAGCATTAGGTCTTCATTATTGATGCAATGTGGCCATTGGAGAAAAAGACATTTATAAATGATTAAGAGTATATTGATTATCAAATGTTATTAGGTATTGAGGGGACTAAATGTTCTTTATTTTTTGTACAGAATATTGGGACATTAATAGAGTTATCAACACTGAATTGAATGATGCATTTTGATTACATAAGATATTATCATAGGCTGTTCAGAGAGAACTGGAGCATGCTTTCAGCCTTGACCCAGTACTTAAGTGTTAGCAGTCTTCAAGCTTCTGTCACCATCTCTCTTATGTTTTGTCTTTACACTTGCCTCGAATGAATTTGTTTATTCTTGTGACTTTATTTTAGGCCTCTCAAATCTAGACCTCTCTTCTAAACAGAGTTTTTAAGAGCTTGCTCTATATTTTTATATTCTTTCTTGTTTATTATGGCAACTTTCAGATTCAACCGAGTTGTTTTTCCAAATTCTGTTCAACATCTTGTTTCCTAAACTGATGTTCCTATTAGTTAGCTGCTTTAAAATGCTGGTAGTCACCTTCTTTATCCCCTCATCCTAACCTCTATACCTCCGTTTTACCAAAATGGGCAGTTTTTAAACTCTTCTTGCCTGTTGGTGTTCCATTTATTATTCCTAGCATCATTTTTCTATTTCAGGTCATATTTTTTTTTTATACAACACACATTTACCTATTGCAATAGCCTTCCTACATACACTTTCCCAGGGTAATCTTTTAAAATTACAGAATCAGTCCTATTCTTATATTGCTAGTAATAACTTAATCACTCCGAGCCCCTAAACCTGACAAGGGCCCTGTCTGCACTGCAATCTCCTCCTCATTTGTTTTCCTACTTCTACTAATACTCACTACTAAACCATTCTCCTCATACATTCTAGAGGTACATGTTGAAAATATAAATCAGAGCATGCCCCAACACTGCTGATGGTAACTGTGTTGTAAGCCTCCCATTGCTCCTAGACTACAATTCTACCTCTGTGACTCCAACTGCAAGTCTGTTCATGGTCTGGCCCTGCTACTTATCTATCTTTCCAGACTCTGTTTATGTCTCTCTATTCCTTTTTTTCCATGTTCAACACTGTTCTTGCTACTTAAAAGTACCTAGTTCATAAAGTACATTTGAAGTGCCAGCTGGGATGGACAAAAAATAAGGTGTCTAGCCAACTTAAAAAAGGGAAAGGAAAGAATTACATGGAGAATAATTGCTTATAATTTGGTGCTCATGACCATTGGAAAACCAAAGAAGTCCTTATCACTAGTAATTTTCATTAGTACGCATGTTTATTTGACTGAAAAAGTTTGAATTGTGGTTTTGACATAATTCATGAGTTTATATGGATGTATAAATATACAACTTTTCATGTATGAACATAATCAAGCTGGAAACATAACAGTTATAGACAGTTTATTTCTATACTCAGAGTAAGTTGAGTTTCTGAAAAAAAAGACTTTTCAGAATCTTAGAGACTTTAAATTTGTAGTTTTGACTTTGTCACTTAGTTAACTTTAAAATAGTTATCCTGATCAAGTCATTTTGGACACTTTCTTGAATATTTATTTTGGCTTAGTTTGCCATCAACAGTAGGACACAAGTCTCACTGCCTTCATTTATAAGTAAACTGCATTTTGTGGGAGACAGAAGATGAGAAGGAAAGGTTAAGTTGCTACAGTCTAGTTAAGAGAATTTAAGAACACTAACTGCTGTCTTATCTTATACATACTGGTTAACCCCTTAACCCAATTATTTTATTTTCTCTTTCTCCTCAAATGGAAAAATTCTTATGGGGTTTTCTACGAAGTTCAAATAGAATCAAGAGACAACAGGTTCAGGAGCTGAATTAGATTGGGGGCCTGAAAAAAAACAAAAACAAAAAATCTTCATATAGAAAGTAGATTGACCCTTTAGACGAAGTGTGTGTGTGTGTGTGTGTGTGTGTGTGTGTGTGTGTGTGTGTGTGTGTGTATTTTATCTGCTTGCTTGTTTAATTACATGCCAGATATTATGAATAATCCATGAGTCTTAAATAAACTTAGTTGAGAGTTAACCATTTACATGTAGATTAAAAACTGAAAATAAAGACCTGGCTAACATCACTTTTCAAAGACCTAGAAAAGACTATATAGAAATTCATATGGAAGCAAAAAAGAGCCAGAATTGCTAAAGCAATCTTTAGGAAAAGTAACAAAGCTAGACATTATACTTTCAGACTTTAAACTATATTAAAAGTCTACAGTAACCAAGACAACATGGTACTGTTAAAGGGATAGACACATAGACCGATGGAACAAGACAGATAATCCAGAAATAAAACCATGAATCTCATGAATCTTTAACCAACTCATCTTTGACAAGGCCAACAAAAACAAATATGGGGGCTTTATCAGATATACAGTTGGCAAATATTTTTCCCATTTTGTAGTCTGTTGCCCCACGCTCATGATGGTTTCTTTTGCTTTGCAGAAGCTTTTCAGTTTGATGAGGTCCCACTTGTCTATCTTATCTCTTACAGAATGGGCATTTGGGGTTTTGATCAGAAATTGGTTGTCAGCTCTAATTTCCATCAGTGTGTCTCCTGCATTTTCCAAGGTTCGTATAGTTTGAGGTTTTATGTTTAGGTCTCTGTTTCATTTAGAGTTGATTTTTGTGTACGGTGATAGATAGAGGTCTTGTTTTAATTTCCTGCATGGGGTTAGCCAGTTTTCCCAGCATCATTTATTAAATAATTTCTCTTTTCCCCAGTGGTTGGTGGTGGAGGCTTTGTCAAAGATGAGTTGGTTGAGAAATGGAGGTTTTTCTTCCATAATCTATCATGTCCACTGGTCTATATATCTGTTCTTGCATTAATGCCAGGTTGTTTTTTTTTTTTTTT
>NW_007247417.1:616101-643862 GCF_000164805.1 Carlito syrichta
CACACAGAGGTTGCACTAGTTTACACTCCCACCAACAGTGTAGAAGTGTTCCCTTTTCACCACACCCTCTCCAGCAGCTGTTATTTTTTGAGTTGTTGATAATTGCCATTCTGACTGGAGTTAGGTGGTATCTCAGTGTGGTTTTGATTTGCATCTCCCTGATGATTAGTGAGGTTGAGCATTTCTTCATGTGCTTCCTCAGCAAAAAAACCAAAGCAGGTGGTATCACAATACCAGACTTCAAACTTTACTATAAAGCTATAATCATCAGAACAGCTTGGTATTGGTACAGGAACAGGCATATAGATCAATGGAACAGAATTGAAATTCCAGAAGCAAAACCTCAATTTCTCAACCAACTCATCTTTGACAAAGCCCCCACCACCTACCACTGGGGAGAGGAGAACCTATTCAGTAAATGATGCTGGGAAAACTGGCTGATCACATGCAGAAGATTGAAACAGGTTGTTTTTATTATTGTAGCCTTATAATAAAGTTTAAGTTCTGGAAGTATGATATATCCCACTTTGTTTCTTCTGCTGAGAATTGTTCTGGCTATTTGTAGTCATTTATGTTTTCATATGAGTTTCTGAACTCAAATGTGCTGAAAAGAATAAAACCAAAGAGTCCTATTAAAAAGTGGGCAAAAGATATGAATAGGCACTTCTTAAAAGAAGACAATGAGCAGCCAACAGATACAAGAAAAAAATGCTCAGCCTCACCAATCATAAATGGAAATTAAAGCCACACTGAGATTACCACCTAACTCCAGTCAAGATGACCATCATCAATAACTCAAAAAACAATGGATGCAGGAGAGGATAGGGAAAAGGAACACTTCTACGCTGTTGGTGGGAGTGTAAACTAGTACAACTTTTTGGAAAACAATTTGGTGATTTCTAAACAAAGTAAAAATTGACCTTCCATATGATCCTGCAGTCCCCCTTCTGAGAATATACCTGGAGGAACTCAAATCACTCTATGAAAAAGATACTTGCACACACATGTTTATTACAGCATTATACACAATAGCAAAAACATGTAACCAACTGTGCTGTCCATTGAAAGTGGACTGGTTTTTAAAAAGTGGTGCATATACATGATGGAATATTATGCAGCCATAAAGAAGGACAAAATTATGAAATTTGTAGCAATTTGGATGGATTTAGAGTCTATAATACTCTGTAATCTATCACAGAAACAAAGAACTGAGTACCCAAAGGAACATAAATTACTCTACCAAAAAGACACCTGCACATGTAAGTTCATTGCCACACTATTCACAATAGCAAAAACATGGAATCAACCCAGATACCCATCAAAAGTGGACTGTTTAAAGAAAATATGGTGCATATACACAATGGAATATTACGCAGCCATGATGAAGCACAAAAGCATACCCTTCACAGCAACATGGATGAAGCTGGAAATCATCATATTAAGTAAACTATCACAGAAACAACTGAATACTGCATGTTCTCACTCACAAGCAGGTCCTGATCACTGGTCACATGAGCACAAGAGTGGGAATAGCAGCCACTGGACACTACTAAGGGAGAAAGGGAGGCAGGAGTGATAGGGGTACATGGCAACACACTGAGTACCAGGTCTACTATCAGGAGCAGGCAGGGCCTGCTAGAAGTCCAAATCTCACCTTCATGCAACTTACTTATGCAGTAAATTCTTATATGTAACCCATAACTCTAAAATAAAATAAAAGGTCTGGCTAATTATGTTTTTATGTATTAATGAAGGTCAGAATAATATCTACTTTTTCATAGATCCACAAGTTTTCATACCATGGCATAATGTTATTTTAAAATAATTAAAAATTAATTGAGCATTTTTAAGGATTATATCAATAATCAGCATTTATTATATTTTATTAGCTGAGTTGTCACATTACAGTTTGTATTATTATGAAAAACATTTTTAATTGTTTGCCAAAATTGAATTATTAATAAACATTGGGAATTGTTTTTTATTTGAAATAGTTTTTTAATTCAAATATGTATTTTATTTTTTGAGTTGGAGTCTCACTCCGTCGCCCAGACTGGAGTGCAGTGGCTGCTCCTGGCCACCGCAGCCTCGCCTGCTGGGCTCCAGCGATCCTTCTGCCTCAGCCTTCCAAGTAGCCGGAATTACAGGCATGCGCTACCATGCCCGGCTGATTTTTTGATTTATTGTAGAGATGAGGTCTCGCTGCCCAGGCAGGTCTCAAACACACAGGCTCAGGCAATCCACTCACCTCAGCCTCTCAAAGGCGTGGGATTACAGGCTGCGCCACCGAGCCCAGCCAAATATGTATTTTTAAAGAGTTTGCTTGGGGGATATATAATTATTCCCTTAAAGATCAGTTTCTCTATCTTTTAATATTATCTTTCTTTTTTTAAATTTTTTTATAATCAATATATTTTATTAGGATATTGTGGGGTACAGTTAAGGGTTAGGTCTACAAATATGCTTCTTTCAGGCACCCTTGTTGATAAGAGGTGTCTCCCTGTCAGATATTTACTACCATTAATCCCATCTCCCTTCCCCTCCCCCCCATAGTTTCCCACCATTGTCAGTCATTTTCTTATGATATTATGATGGGATGATCAAGGTCCACTATATGAGTGAGAACATGTGATACTCAGATCTTTGTTTCTGTGAGAGGTCACTCAGTATTATAGACTCTAGTTCCATCCAGGTTGCAGCGAAATTCATGATTTTGTTATTTTTTAGTGCTGCATAGTATTCCATCGTGTATATGTACCACATTTTAAAAATCCAGTTCTCTTTTGATGGACAGCATGGTTGCTTCCAGGTTCTTGTTATTGTGAACAATGCTGTGATAAACATACGAGTGCAGGTATCTTTTTTATAGAGTGATTTGAGTTCTTCGGGGTATATTCCCAGTAGGGGGATTGCAGGGTCATATGGGAGGTTGATATTTAGGGCTTTTAGGAATCATCACACTGCTTTACACAGAGGTTGCACTAGTTTACACTCCCATCAACAGTATAGAAGTGTTCCCTTTTTGCCACACCCTCTCCAGCAACTGTTATTATTTGAGTTATTGATAATTGAAATTCTGACTGGAGTTAGTGGTATCTCAGTGTGGTTTTGATTTGCATCTCCCTGATGATTAGTGAGGTTGAACATTTCTTCACGTGTCTGTAGGCTGCTCAGATGTCTTCCTTTGAGAAGTGTCTGTTCATATCTTTTGCCCATTTTAAAATGGGTTTTTTTTCCCAGCACGTTTGATTTCTTTGTAGATCCAAGATGTTAAGCCTTTGTCAGACCTAGAGTTGGCAAATACTTTTCCCCAGTCTGTAGGCTGTCTCCCTGCTCTCTTGATGGTTTCTTTGGCTTTGCAGAAGCTTGTCAGTTTAATGAGGTCCCACTTGACTATCTTCTTTCTTATGGCCTGTGGGTTTCAGGTTTTGTTCAGGAATAGGATGTCAGTTCCAATTTCCATGAGGGTATGTCCTTCATTTTCTAGGTTCTCATGGTTTGAGGTTTTACATTTAGGTCTCTGATCCATTTACAGTTAATTTTTGTATATGAGGATAGATAGGGGTCCTTTTTCAATCTTCTGCATGTGGTCAGCCAGTTTTCCCAACACCATTTACTGAATAGGTTCTCCTCTCCCCAGTGGTAGGTGGTGGAGGGTTTGTTGAAGATGAGTTGGTTCAGAAATTGAGGTTTTGCTTCTGAAATCTCAATTCTATTCCATTGATTTATATGCCTGTTCCTATACCAATACCAATTTGTTTTGATTATTGTAGCTTTATAGTGAAGTTTGAATTCTGGTAATGTTATACCACCAGCTTTGTTTTTCTTTTGGTTTTTTTTTTTGAGTGGAAGTCTCACTCTGCCACCGAGGCTGGAGTGCAGTGGCCGCTCCCGGCCCCCGAAGCCTCAACCTGCTGAACTCTGGTGATCCTTCCACCTCAGCCTTCCAAGTAGTCAGAATTACAGACATGCGCTACCATGCTCGGCTGATTTTTTTGATTTATTGTAGGGATGAGGTCTCGCTGCCCCGGTGAGTCTTGAACCTGCAGGCTCAGGCAATCCACTCACCTCAGCCTCCCAAAGGCATGGGATAACAGGCTGAGCCACCAAGCCCGGCTTGTTTTTTTTTTTTTACTGTGGATTGTTCTGGCTATTCTTGGTCATTTGTGTTTCCATATGAATTCCTGTGTTGTTTTTTCTAGGTCTGAGAAGAATGTTGCTGGTAATTTGATGGGTATTGCATTAAATCTGTAGATTGCCTTAGGTAAGATGGACATCTTCACAATGTTGATTCTTCCAATCCATGAGTGTGGGATATTTTTCCACTTGTGTCATCATTGATTTCTTTGAGCAGTGTTTTGTAGTTTTCATTGTAAAGGTCTTTCACATTTCTGGTTAGGAAGATGCCAAGGTATTTCATTTTTTTTGTGGCTATTGTGAATGAAATTGTGGTTTTTATTTGGGTTTCTGTTTGTTTATTTTTGGTGTAAAGAAATGCGATTTTCTTTTGCACATTTATTTTATATCCTGAGACTTTGCCAAAGGCCTTTATCAGTGTAAGGAGGTTTTTGACAGATTCTCTTGGGTTTTCAAGGTACACAATCATGTCATCTGCAAAGAGAGATAACTTGACTTACTCTTTTCCTATTTGGATACCCCTGATTGCCTTCTTTTCTCTTATTGCTCTAGCCAGAACTTCCAATACTATATTGAACAGGAGGGGTGAGAGTGGGCATCCTTGTCTTGTTTGAGTTTTCAGGGGAAATGTTCCAATTTTTGTCCATTTAGGAGTATTCTGGCTGTGGGTTTCTCATTGATGGCTTTTACTATTTTGAGGTATGTTCCCCATATCCCTAGATGTTCAAGGATTTTTATCATGAAGGGGTGCTGGATTTTATTGAAAGCTTTTTCTGTATCTAATAATATAATCACTTGGGGTTTTTTTTTGGACATCTGTTGATGTATTTAATTACATTTATGGTTTTACAAATGTTGAACCAGCCTTGCATCCCAGGGATGAAGCCTACTTGTTCATGATGGATGATTTTTGAGATGTGTTGTTGAATCCGGTTTGCTAGGATCTTGTTGAGGATTTTAGCATCTATGTTCATCAAAGATATTGGCCTGTAGTTCTCTTTCTTTGTTGGTCTTTACTTGGCTTGGGCATCAGTGTGATATTAGTTTTGTAAAATGATTTCCATCTTTTTCAATTGCCTGGAATACCTTCAGTAGGATTGATATTAGCTCCTCTTTAAATGTCTTGTAGAATTCTATGGAAATGTCATCTGGTCCAGGGCTTTGTTTTGTAGGTAGTTTTCTTATGACGTAGTCAATTTCCTTGATTGCTATTGGTCTATTTAGGGTCTCAATTTCTTCTTGTTTCAACCTAGGCAGCTTGTGTGATGACAGAAGGTCCTCCATTTCCGAAAGGTTTTCAAGTTTGTTTCCATACAAGTGTGCATAGTAGTCTCTAATGATCTTTTGTATTTCGTCAGGGTCAGATGTGACTTCATCTTTTGTGTTTCTGATTGTGCTTATTTGGGTTTTTTCTCTCTTTTTCTCGGTCAGTCTAGCTAAGGGACCATTGATCTTGTTTATCTTTTTGAAGGACCAGCTTTTTGTTTCATTGATTTTTCGTATTATCTTTTTGTCTTCTATGTCCTGGATTTGGGCTTTTATTTTGGTGATCTGGATTCTTCTGCTGAAATTAGGGTTTTTGTGGTCTTGCTTTCCAGCTTCCTTAAGTGACTTGTTAGGATGTTAATTTGTTTTCCTTCATTTTCTTCATGTGCGTTTGTAGGGGTATAAATTCCCCTCTTACTACAGCTTTCATGGCATCCCAGAGCTTTTGGTAAGATGTTTCTTCATTTTCATTGTTTCCAGGTATCTTTTGATCTCTGTTTTGATTTCATCATTGACCCAGGAGTTGTTTAGCATCATGCTGTTTAGTGTCCATGTCTTTGTGGGTTTTCGGGGAACCTTGTTGGTGTTAATGTTTATTTTTATTCCACTGTGGTCTGAGAAGGTGCATGGTAAAATTTCATTCCTTTTAAATTTGCTTATGCTTGATTTATGGACAAGTATGTGGTCGATCTTAGAGTATGTTCCATGCGATGATGAGTAGAATGTGTATTCTGTCATCTTTGGGTGGAGTGTTCTGTAGATATTAATTAAGTCCATTTGGTCAAGAGTCATATTGAGGTTCCAGATCTCATTGCTGATTATTTGTCCTGATGATCTGTCTAGGGTTGTGAGTGGGGTATTAAATTCCCCAGTTATGATGGTGTTAGAATCAATATCTTTCTTTAGTTTTCCTAGATGCTGCTTTATGAAAGTTGGCATTCCTATGTTTGGTGCATATATATTTGGGATAGATATTTTTTATGAATGGAGTGAGCCTTTTATCATTATGTAGTGGCCTCTATCTTTTTTAATTTTTGATAGCTTAAATGGTATTTTGTCTGAAATTAGGAATGCAACTCCTTTCTTTTGTGTTCCATTCGCCTGAAAATTTGTTTCTCATCCTCTTACTTTGAGTCTGTGCGTGTCCTTTCTTGTAGATAGGTCTCTTGAAGGCAGTGTATTGTTGCCTGGTGATATTTTATCCATTTTGCCATTTTATGTCTTTTCAGTGGTGCATTTAGTACATTCACATTCAGGCTATTTATTGAAATGCGAGATTTCATCCTTATCATAAAGGTCTTATAGAGTTGTTGTTCTTCCACTTAGTTTTTTGTCTTTCTTTTGGTTGGTTCATGTATATTTTATTCTTTTTCCTTGTGAAGAACATTGGTCTTTTTTCCTTTTTCTTCTGTGTTTAGTACTTTCTTAAGTGTTTCATGTAGAGGTGGTCTGGTGGCAGCATAAGTTCTTAGGGATTGGCTATCTGGGAAAGATTTTAACTTTCCCTTGTTGATGAAGCTTAACTTGGCTGGGTAGGTTATTCTTGGTTGAAATTGTTTATCTTTTAGGACTTTGAAGATAGGGCTCCAAGTTCTCCTAGCCTGTAGGGTGTCTATAGATAAATCTGCTGCTATTCTAATTGGTCTTCCATTAGAATAAGTGATCTGGCCTTTTTCTCTTGCTGCCTTTAGGATTTTTTCTTTTATAACTACTTTTTTTAGGTGAATTATTATGTGTCTGGGAGTTGGTCTTCTCATTTGTTGTCTTGCACTGGTTCTCTGAATCTCTTGTGTTTGAATTTTTGCATCACTGCTTTTATAAGGGAAGTTTTCTTGAATAATTTCATTTAAAGTTTGTTCCAGTGTAGTCTCTGTCTCTCTTTCTGCTTCAGGAAGGCAAATTACTCTTAGGTTTGGTCTCTTGAGGTAGTTGCTCATCTCTTGAAGGTTTGTTCTGTCTTTTTAAGCTTGTTTTCTGTGTTTTTAACAGTTTGGATTAGTTATATATTTTGATCCTCAAGCTCTGAGATTCTTTCTTCTGCTTGGCTAATTCTGCTTTCCATGCTTATCAGTCTGTTATTTATTTCATTCACAGTATTCTTTATTACTGTTATCTCAGTTATCAGCTCCTTCCTAGTTTCTTCTTGTCTCTCCTCAATTCTTTTTAATCTCTCCATTAATATCTTGATATCTAGGTTTGTAGTTTGAGACCAGTAATTCTGGGGGCTCTTCATTGTTTGCATTCCAAAGTCAGTTTTCTCAGTGTCTGCCCTCCCAGGGGTCTGGGAGTGACCCATATTCTTCTTTTGGTTTTTCTTCATTTGTGTAGCTTTTTCTCTCTCTCCCCCTTTCCCTCCCCTTCTTTCTTTTTTTCATGGAAGGTGGGGTTCCTTTTGCCTCACTTGTGCAATCTCCTGTTCTTCCTTATGAGGGTCCTCTGGCTTTGTTCACTTTTGAGGTTAGAGTTTGGGCTGTGGGCTGTCCTTTTTGCAGTTTTGAGGTTTATTTGAGGAGGAAACTGTGATTCAGAATCTATATGCTGATTCTGGCATCCACCAACAGGTGTATGGGCACTCTGGAACCTATTTTCCACTGCCTTACAATCTGTTTGTGCAGTGGGATGTAGGTTTGGACCCTTAGGAACTGAGGTGGAGGCTGCTCATAGTGGGGTGGGGCAATGCAAATCTCTGCCTGGAGAATAGCTGAGTTACCAGCTCCTTTTTGGTGGATCCTTTCTCTCCATTCTTCTGGGTCCCTGGGCGATCCACTATGATGGGCTGTGGTGGCGTGTGAGGCAACGGGGATCAGTTGCCTAGCTGGGTGCTGGATCCGGGGTACCACCAGCAGGCTGGGGTGGAGGAGGGAGTCAGGAGTTCCCTCCTCTGGAGCTGAGAGCCTCTGATCAGCATCTCCTTAAGATATGCTGTTCCCTTACACAAGCATGGGATGCCTCAGCAAGGGTGGGCCCAGAGCTCCAGAGCTCCAAAGCTCCAAAGGCAGGTGGTGTGCAACGAGAGTGGCCCTGGGCCCCTCACAGGGTACTTCAGCCAGAATTGCAACCATTATCTTTGAGGGGCGAGCACCCAGAGCCTCCCTGGGTGACTGGTGGCTTGGTGCTGGGTGCTGGGCAAGATGATGTAGCCAGGGAGGGAGCTGAGACCCAAGGATCCCACATGGGCAGGGGTCACGTATAGTGGAACAGCAGCAGCTGGGGGCTGCAATATCTGGCCCTGCGTGGGACCGATGGTCCCCAGGCCTCGGACTGGTGCAGCTGGCAGTGGGCAGAGGAGTGGGGGAAGAAAAGTAAGAGTCTTTTTGGGAACTCATCTTCGGAGAAACTCACAATTCCACCTATGCCGTCGCCATCTTACTGGAACTCCCCCATAACCATCTGTACCATAGAGCTGATCTCAGAGGCAAACCCACTGGTTAGGGGAGCTTCGTGACTGATCAGCAGGTGCCCGGTCTTGGTCACCGATCATGAATCCCAATGCTGCACACAAAAAACGCTGGCCTCTATGAGGGTTCCTCTCCAGCCAATGTCAATCCCAGTACTCAGGTCTCTGTTCAGGCACCACTCTGCAGGGGTCCAGCCTCCGCTGATCAGGGCCTGAGTTGGGGGGAGGGAATGAGAAAAGAAAGAGACAGAGAAATAGCGGGATTGGGAGGACTCCCTCTCAGATAGCAAAGAGCAAGAGAGAGGCATTCTCTAACTTTCAACTTCACCTTTTCACTACTTTTTTTCATAATTGAAATACTGAATGTCTTAGAGAGCTTTTGGTTTTTACACTCATGTGAGTTGTATGTGTGGATGGTTTGGGGATAGAGGCTTAAATCTGCATGAAATCACCATGTTTCCCTAGATGTCACCATGAAATTGGTACTTTCCCCTCCAAATTTCCATGAAATTGCAAAAATTATTGCATCTTTGTCTCTGTATATATTGCTTGAAAATATAAATGAGACTGAATCAACTTTTCTTGTAGTTCGATTTCTGGTATAGCTAATTATTCATGAATGTGTTAATTAAGCAAAAGGAGAAAATGTATACATTTTCTATTAGACATTTTAGAAGAAGGTGAGTCTAAGTGTCTAAATTCAATGATCAAAGAGCCCTGACATCTGTTTATTTCCAGGGAATGACAGATTGTGGCATAGGCAGGTTCTCTATTTTTGCCAGTTTCACAATTGATGGTAATTGCTGTTGCCAAATAGTTCATGTAATAAAATGCATTATTAGCGAGCTTGGCTAAATTGATGAATTAATCTTAATGAAGGATACTTTTCTGTTGTCTATGAAAATAGCCATTCAAGTGTGATTTAAAATAGATATTCTGATCACATACACACTCACATACACAACTCCTTTTGAACCATACTTCCAACAATGTTAAAGTTTGTATAGGAAATCTTTAAATATAATTTTGCCCTCCCTATGTTGGGATTAGACATCCATCTACTTTTAATGTCATAACTGAATGTGTGGCTTACATTGTTCTTCTTTACAAAACAGTGATTTCCTACTCCATTGACAACAGCCTTGATAATAAGGTTTGCCTGGGACAATTGAATGTGAGTAAAGAGTTTTTGGCCACTTCTAAGCACATGTTTTAAGAGCCATTGTGTGGTTTTGCCATGATGGGTTTTCTTTCTGACATGGAACTGGTAATTCTCAAGATAGGTGTTGCTTCTTCATTCCAGACTATATGAGTCTTGAAGCAGTTACGAAAGAAGTTGAGTTGCAGTGAACCCACAATGAGCATGTGACAAGACTGAACAATAACCTTCTATTCTTTTAAGGTAAATCCATTGGGAATGTGGGTTTTTTTGTTATTGCAGCAGAACTTACTATAAGTTCACTGATACAGTGAGTTAGTCAGATTCTAAATTATTTCAACTTGTTGAAATGAGAAGGTGGCCATTTATTATTTGTTTTCTCACTTTTTGTATAAAAATATGACATTATAATGCTATTTACTCCACTTATTTCTGATTATTTATTAATTGTTCTTGACATGTAATAAAGCATAATCAAATTAACTGATCAAATGTAACACTGAATCAACAAAAAATACTTTTAGTCTTTTAATTTTTTAAAATTCTACTTTTTGATTCATAGTTAACTCTTTTGAGGGCATATCCTCTTGTAGAGGGGGTTTTCATATGAAAAAAAATACACCTATTACCAAGTCTGTAATCTTAAAAAAAAACCTAGTTTCCAAATGATTTATTTGTTTATCTCATAAGTTATTCAACGAGTATTAATTTGTTGCCTAGTATGATAACATGCATTAATATTAATTGAGTGTTAACCCTAGTATAATAACATGTGTTAATATTTATTGAGTATTAACGCTATACAAGGACACGCTCCAAGCACTTTCACCTATATTGATTGGATTTTATCCTAAAGTGGATACTATTATTAATTCAGTAACATTTGGGATGGAGGGTTTGGTAACTTGCTCACAGCACACAGCAGAATAAAGATTTGAATCCAGTCAGTCTGCGCTAGAGTCCACACTGTTAATCGCTAGCTAACTTTCATGCTGGTAAATTTACGTCAGTTGTTATTTTAGGTCCTGGGAATAGCACTAAACAAGATAGTAAAGAGCCTAATGTAATGGAGCTACAGTAAGTCAGAAAATCACGATTGCAGCCTCAATTAGTGATACAAGCTCTAAAGAATAAAGGAGGGGACAGGAGAAAGATGACTGAGAAAGAGCAACAAGTGTAAAAAAAAAGAGACTTAGAGAAAGATGATTCCCAAAAATCAATTTTTAAAAAGTGTTTCAAAAAGAATGAAGGGAAAACATGTCATAGGCTGATGAGTTTTGAATAGCATGAGAACAGTCTTTGGGTTTCAGAACATGGAAATCTTTGGTGAGGTTGAAAAGGGTGGTCTTGGTCAGGCTCTGTGACTCAGCCTGTAATCCCGTGCTTGGGAGGCCAAGGTGAGTGGATTACCTGAGCCCATGGGTTTGAGACCTGCCTGGGCAACTTGGTGAGACCTCATCTCTACAATAAATAAATAAAAAAATTAGCCGGGCGTGGTAGTGCGTGCCTGTAGTTCCAGCTATTTGGAAGGCTGAGGTGGAAGGATTGCCAGAGCCCAGCAGGTTGAGGCTGTGGTGGCCGGGAGCGTGCCACTGCACTCCAGTCTGGGCGACAGAGTGAGACTCCAACTCAAAAAAAAAGAAAAGAAAATAAAAGAAAAGAAAAGAAAAGAAAAGAAAAGAAAAGGGTGGTCTCAGTGGATTTGTGTATAAAATTCACAGTACTTAAAGTTCTAATAAAGACAGATTAAGGAAAGATTTAGAACTCTGTTTCTTCAGTTTGGAGTCCTTGATGCCCCAAATAAACCTTCCTCTGAAACAAGCAAACAAATAAACACAAACAAACAAACAAAATCACAGTGATAAAAACAACACAATGCTAAAAAAAGTTTAAAAATTTGAAAAAAAATCTAGTAATTTGCTCTATCTCTCCTTCCTTCTTCCCTTCCTCCCTTCCTCCCTTCCTCCTTTCTTCCCTTCCTCCCCTCCTCCCTTCCTCCCTCCCTTCCTTCCTTCTTTCCTTTCTTTTCTTTGAGTCTGAGTCTCACTCTGTTGCCCAGGGTGGAGTGCGGTGGTAGGATGACAGCTCACTGCAGCATCGACCTGCTGGGCTCAGGTGATGTTCCACCTTAGCTATTCAAGTTGCAAGAAGTACAGGCAGGTGCCACCATGCCAGGCTAATTATTGTAGAGATGAAGTCTCACCATTTTGCCCAGGTTGATCTAGAACCCCTGGACTCAGGAAACTCTCTCCTTTCTGCTTCCCAAAGTGTTGGGATTACAGGTGTGAGCCACCTCACTCAGCATAAATTGCTTGTTGAAGAAAATGATAAATTAACAAACCGCAAAGACGGCATGAAGGTTAGAACTGAGAAAGGTAAGAGTGCACTAGTTCCAGTTTTGAACCTATAAACCCCTCCTTAACTCTGGTGCTGCTGGATAGCCACAAGATGCAAGGAAGACAGGGGACAGGAGACTAATCCTGCAGTCTGCCCAAAGTGGAAAACCTCACTGGAAACACTGAAATAAAGTTGAGACCCCAGATGGATACAACAGCAATGTAAGAAGGAACTAAAAATAACTCTGCCTCCAAAATGGAAAATGAAGAAAAGTTTTCTATTCGAACTTGATGCTGGGTAGAGCAGAAGAACTCTGCTTTGAGACTTTAAATGTGCAACTTCTCGTTCTCACTCAAGGATTGTGCCTATGTGGTTAAAACAAAAACAAAGCAAAAAAAAAAAGTACACGGAAACACAAAACAAAAATCTCTAATGCAAATAACTTTTAGAATGGCTTTGGGTTTGTTGTACTCACAGAAGCCTGGCAGCTGGCAGAAGCAAAAGCATACTGTGCTTGGCAATACAAAACTCAAAATATTAACATATGAAATATGAGAAAATATAAGAAAGTATGAGAAAATGAGACCATAGGTAAAAATTGCAAAACATTTGAGGAACCCTGAATCCACAAGCCAGAGTTCACAGAAATAAGTGACAACTGAACTACATCTGGATAAACTTAATATTACAAAGCAAAAATATGAGTAAGAAATTTAAGATATACAAATGAATATAAAAATTATATGAATAGGTTAGGAGGTAGGTCTGACATAGATAAAAAGTTAGCAAAACAAACCAGAGGAAGGAATTGCAAAATTGTGGCACAGAAAGATAAAAAGATGGAAAATATGAAGAAGAGATTAGGACACTGAGATTAGAATGAGCATGTCTAATATATAAACACATTTTCAGCAAAAATAGATATCATATAGGAGAGGCAATATTCAAAATAAAAATTAATGACAAAGACACCAAAATACAGATTCAGAAAATCCATCAGCTTTAACTATGCGATGAGGTAAATAAAAAGACATTCACATCCAAACATATTGCAGTGAATCTGCAGAACAGCAGAAATAAAGTTCCTAGAAGAAGTCAGGGGAATAAAAATAAAAGAAAAAAAAGTTTATTTATAATTAGGCTGGTAACAGAATCCTCATAGAGAAGCAGAAGACAGTAGAATCATTTTCTGTGCTGAAAAAAAAAAAGAGTAGCCCTTAACCCAACATTATTTGATGAGAGAGGCTGTCTTTAAAGAATTAGGGCTTAAAATCAAGACAGTTTCAGACAAACAGAAGTGGAGAGCATTTTACATTGGTAGGATTTACAGCAAAAATAGCTTCCTATAGAATATATTTCAAGGAGAAGAACTTTGATCTAATTTGGAAGGTTTGAGAAGCTAGATGCATGCAAAAATTGCTAAGTATGGTCATAAATACATTTATATATAAAACAAAATGCAACATTTATATAATTATAAAAAGACACAACTAAAATTCTGAGAAATCTTGTTTTATACCAAAGAGGTGGTGAGATGTCATGATTTTCCTCCTTGTACTGTGTGGGAGAAGCATATAGATATTGAAAAAATAATTTTTGTTAAGTATTCTGCCAAAATCACTAAAAGAATAAAAATTGAATGTATTAATTCAAAATGAAGAAGAGGAAAAATGGAATAAAGAAATAATGAGCAGATTAATATAAATAAATGCAAGACAGAAGGAATAAGGAAAAAGGAACAAAAAGGGGGTAACAATAATAGGAATAAATCTAAATATATTAATAATCACAAATAATCTACAATAAAAAAACAATGGTTTCAGATAGGATTTAAAAATTCATCTGCATTTTATTTTAGAGAACTAAGGATAGACTTCAGGTTTTCATTCTGTCATGTAAAGAACTTGGAAGTTTTCACCCCATCCTAACAAGCAAAAAACTCAACACACTGAAAAATTAGCAACTCTTGCTAGATCCATTTAGGAAGTGAGGTCACAGGGCAAGTTGCTGGCCCCAAAGTCGGAGAGACAGGCAGGCAAATATGAAAAAGCACAATTTAACCTGAAGCTCCCAAACAGACACCTCTATGGAGAAGGGGCAGGAAAATCTAAACTCAATTGACAAATTACTGAAGGCCAGCGTGGACAAGTTTGACAGTTGCAATATTACAGGGGACCCAGTCACAAAGGTCCCCATACTTTTATGACCTTTACCTCTAGGAGTTCTACTCTGTTCTCACATTGATTCTGAGAACAATCCCCTCACCATTCTGTCAGAGATGAAAAAGTGAATCATTTTGAGATATGTCTGGGCATTCTTTTCTTTTTAATAAGACCTTCCCTGAGGAGACAATATTTTACCTGAGCCCAATCTACTGGTCTTTTATCTGATTCTAACCAACTTTAGCTAGCTCTGGTCTTCCACTGGGGCAAGGGAAACAACCAACTCCAGCCCTCTGTAGCCTTCCAAGGAGGAAAGGGAGCTTCCCACCTCTAGCAGCTCTAGTTATCCTGTCCTACCTAAATGAGAAGAAAGGGAGACAGAGAAGCAGTTATAAGTTCCTAGTCCAGAGGCATGGGCTTGCTATAAGACTGAAACATAATCATAGAACTATAAAACAATTTCCCTGTCCCCATACTTTACCATATATTACTAAAGGCCTATTAACCATAGCTTCTTTTAGCAAGTACATAATGTCTGGTTATCAAGAAAACATTACAAGGCATTACAAAAAGCACACAAGCAAATAAACAAACAAAAAATAGATTGAAGAAACAGCAAGCATCAGAACTAGACTCAAATATGCAATGATGTTGACATTATCAGGCCAGGAATATAAAACAATAATGATTAATATGCAAAGAGCTTTCATGCCTAAAGTAGAAAGGATGCGCAAATAGATGGGCAATGTAAGCAGATATAAGCAAATTTTAAGAAAAATCAAAACAGAAATGATAGAGATTAAAAAATATAATAGAAATGAAGAATGTCTTTGATGGGTTCCTTTGTTGGCTGGACACAGCTAAAGAAAGAATCTCTAAGCTTGGAGGTTTGTCAATAGACCTTTCCAAAACTGAAAAGAAAGAGAAAAAAGACAGAAAAAAATATGACACAAAGCATCCAAACATTTAGGGACAATCCCCCAAAAGTGTAATCTATACATAATGGAACTATCAGAAGGAGAATAAACAGAAAAAGAAACAGAAGGAAAAGATGACTCAGTAATGACTAGAATTATCCCAAGTTAATGTCAGACACCAAACCACAGATCTGAAACCTCAGATAATACCAAGGAGAAAAAATGTCAAAAAGCTACATTTAGGCATATTATATTCAAAAATTTAAAAATCTTGAAAAAAGCTGAAGGTGGGTAAAAACACCTTAGCATCAGAGGATCAAAGATAAAAATTATATAACACTTGTCCTCAGAAACCATGCATGTAAAATGAGAATGGAGTCAAATATTTGGAGCATTGAGAACAAAAATCTTCTGACCTAGAATTCTGTACCTGGAGAAATTATTCTTCAAATGTGAAGAAGAAAAAAAGGCTTTTTCAGACAAACAAAAATTGAAGGGATCTTGCCAGTGGACCAGCCTATGTTAAAATGTTAAAGACGTTAACATTTTAAAGAAGTTAAGTGTTAAAGAAGTCTTTAGAGAGAAAGTGATATAGGTCAAAAACTTGGATCTACATAAAGAAAAGAAAAGCATTGAAGACATGAGTGTTGGAACAATTGAAACTTTTATTTTATGTATTTCTAACTGATCTAACAGAAAAAAGCTCAGTATAATAATAGCAGTAATGCATTCAATTATATATATTTCATGTCTATACAAGCACACATATATAAATATTGATTATCTGTATATGCATAGGTAGATGTGAAATGAATGAAGATAATGATACAAAGCAGGAGGGAGGGATTAGAAATATTTTATTGTTATAAAGTATTCACATTACCCATGAAGCAATATGATATTATTTGAAAGTGGTCTTGATTTATTTCTAAATGCATATTGTGAACTCAAGGGTAACCACTAAAAGCAGTACAAAACAGCTATAACTGATATGAGAAGAAAGAGGAGAAAATAGAATCATGTACAATGATTAATTACAACCATAAAATGCACACAACAAATGGAAGTCAAAGACAGGACCAAAGAATAATGAAAGCAAATAGAAAACTGTAACAAATGTGGTAGATATTTAACCAATTGTAACAGTAATCACTATCTAAATCAATAATCAATCTAAACAGTAATCAATAGTCTAAATCAATTAAAAGACTGAGTTAGTCAGAATAGGGAAAAAAGCATAACCCAACTATATGTTTTCTATAAGAAACCCACTTTAAGTATAGAGACATATAAATTAAGATAGGGATAGAGAAAGTTATAACATGCTCACACTAATCAAAAGAATGTTGGAGTAATTGCATTATTTCACACTGTACAGACTTTTCCGATTGATATCAGGAACAAAGAGGGGACACTGCAGGTTGATAAAGGAAACAATGAGAAATAACAATCCTGAATAACAATCCAAACAGCAAAGGATTAAAATATACTAAACAAAAACCAATAAAAGATCAAATTGAAAGAAAATGATCCACTATAATAGTGAAGACTTTAATAGTCCTTTACATGAGACAGACAGATCCTGCAGGCAGAAAATCAGTAAGGATATTACTGAACTCAACAGCATCTTCGATCTACTGGATATATTTGGCAACTATCAAATACTTCTTCTAACAATAGCACAATACATGTTCTCTTCAAACTCCATGGAATATTCACTGAGATAGGGCACATTCAGGGTCATAAAACACAACTTCATACATTTAAAATAATGAACTTATACAATGCTTGTTCTCAGACCACCATAGAATTAAATTAGAAATCATTGACAGCAAGATAACTGCAAAATACAAAATACTCAGGAGATTAAATAGCACAGTTCTCAATAACACAATGACCACAAAAGATCTCAAGATAAATTAAATTTATTTATTTATTTATTTTAACTTTTAAAAAATTTTTATTGTAAAGATGTGGGGTACAATTCAGGGTTAGGTATACAAACATTGATCATGCAGGTACCCCTGTTAATGAAGTATGCCCCTCCCTCCCCTAGCAGTTTCCCTCAACTGCCAATTCGCCCCCCCAAGATAAATTAAATTTAAACATATTTTGAATTGAATGAAAATGAAAATAAGCTTATCAAAAGTTGTTAACTGCAACAAAAGCAATGCTAAGGAAGAAGTTTATAGCATTGATTGCCTATGTTAGAAAAGAGAAAATATCTAGAATTAATATTCTAAGATTCTACCTTTTAATCTATATGTCTTTATATTTAAAGTGGGTGTCTTACAGAGAACATATAGTTGGGTCATATTTTTTGTTCTGTTCGGATAACCTCAGTCTTTAATTGGTTTATTTAGACTATTGATGTTCAAAGTGATTACTGATACAATTGGTTAAATATCTACCATAACATAAGAAACCAGAAAAAGCCATTAAATTACACCAAAAATAATAAAAATTAGAGCTTAAATCAATGAAAATGAATAAAATAAATCAACAGAGAAAAACAGCAAAACTAAAAGCTGGTTCTCTGAAAAGATCAATAAGATCAGTGAGATGTCAATAAGGTTAAGAAAAAAGAGAGCAGACACAAATTACTAATATCAGAAATAAAAGAGGAGACACCACCACAGATCTCATGGATATCAAAAAGATAATAAAGGAATATTAGGAACATCTCTCTGCCCACAAATTTGATAACCTATATAAAATGAATTAATCACAACAAATCTTATGAATTGAAGCTCACACAAGAAGAGACAAGTTAAATAGGCCTGTCTCTGTTAAATAAATTTAATGAATAATTACTGGTCTTCTGAAACATACAGCACCAGAATCATATGCATTCACTGGTGAATGCTCCCAAATAGTTAAGAAAGAAATTATATCAGTTTCCCACATTTTTTACCAGAAGATATAAGCACAGGGAATGCTTTATAACTCATTCTATGAGTCCAACATTATGATAACACAAAATCTTACAAAAAATTACAAAAAATGCACTGCAGACTAATATAATATACTTAAAATGTTAGCCAATCAAATTAAACAATGTATAAAAAGAATTATAAGCCATAACTAAGTAGAGTTATCACAGTTTACAAACTGGTTCAACATTTTAAAAATCAGTTAAAGTAATTCATTACATTTTCACTTTTTTTCAACATCATACAGGAAGTATTAGCTATTTTAATAAGACAAGAAAAGGAAATAAAAGATATAAATATTGTGAAGGAGGAAATAAAACTGCCTGGTTGACAGATGGCATGATTATCTATGTAGAAAATCTAAAATAATTAGAAACTAATAATCAATTATAACAAGGTTACAGGATATAAGATTTGTATTCAAGAATCAATTGTTTTTCTGTATCTCAACAATAAACAAGTAAAATGTGAAGCTGAAACACAATACCATTTACATTAGCACACACAAAAACCAAAATACATAGGTATACATCTAACAAAATAAGTAATATGCTTATATGAGGAAAATTTAAAAACTTTGATGAACAGAATAATAAAAATAAAGGAGAGATATATTTTATGTTTATAAATAGGAAACTCAGTATAATCAAGATGTCATTTCTTCCCAAGCTGATGCATAGTCTCAATGAAATTTCAGTAAAAACCTCAGCAAGATATTTTTGAATATTTACAAACTGATTTTTAAGTTTTTATAGAGACAAAACACACAGAATGACCAAAACAATACTAAAGGGAAAGAACAAAGTTGAAGGACTAATACTACTTAAATTCAAGGATTATAATAAATTTACTATAATCAAGACAATATGGTATCAGTGAAAGGACAGATTAATGGAATCTATATGAAGAGCCTAGAAATAAACCCATATAAATATAGTTAATTTGTATTTGACAAAGAGGCAAAAGCAATACAATGGAAAACAAGTCCCCAGCAAATGGTACTGGAAGAAGTGGGCATCCACAAACCAAAAGGTACATCTAGACACAGAACTTACCCCTTTTGCAAAAATCAACTCAAATTGGATCAAGATCTAAAACGTAAAATGTAAAACTATTAAAATCCTAGAATAACAGGAAAAAAACTGAAGTGACTTTGGGTATGGCAACAAAATTTTAGATACAACACTAAAGGTATGATACATAAAAAAAATAATTGATAGACTGGACTTCATTAAAGTTAAAAACTTCTGCTCTTTAAAGAAAATGTCAAGAGAATGAATTACAGGCTGGAAAAACATATTAGTAGAGGATAAGTAACTGTTATCTAAAATATACAAAGAACTCTCAAACTCAACACTAAGAAAGTGAACAACCAATATAAAAAACTAGCTAAAGACCTAAACAGACATCTTACCATAGAAGATATACAGAGAGAAATATGCATGTGAAAAGATGCTCAACATTATATGTCATTGGGGAAATGTCATTTGAAAGAACTATGAGATACTACTACTTACCTACTAAAATGGCTGAAATCTGGAACACTGGTTGTGGAAGGGGGCTTAAAAAGACATCTACAATGTCCAACATTGGCTAAGCATAAACTCAGCCTTTGCACAGTTAAGCATGTACTCAGCCTTTGCACAGTTAAAAAAAGTTTCCTTCCTGGAAACTGGCAACAGCACCTGCTGGCTAGGTTAAACTATTTAACAGCTTTTTGTTCACTTCTGTGAAACCTGCTAGCATTGCTTGAAAAGTACCTAGGCCTCCAGGATGTTGTGGTTTGGCCCACTTGGAAAGTCCCAATGTGGTTTTGCCCCATTTAAGCAAGCCCCTACAGCAAATGGGGGCCCTTGCTGTGGGACTGGCATATCCAGCAGGCAAGTGGCCGCCGGCTCGGCTCTTGGCTAATAAACCTCTCCTTTTTATAACTTGTACTTGTGGTGTCGGTGTCTGTGAATGAAGCGCTCAGTCCCTATTTCATGACAACATAAAATCTTGGTGATAATGTGAAGCAGCTTTTCTTCATACTTAATGGGAACGTAAAATGGTACAATCATATTGGAAAACCGTTTGGTAGTTTCTTATAAAACAAAATATACTCTTACTATATAAATCAACAATTGTATTTCTTGATAAATTGAGAATTTTTACAGAGGAGATTAATATATGAGTCAGTGGACTGGGAGCGGAAGACCCACCCTCAATGTGAATGAGCACCATTGGCACCAGGCACACTAGAACAAGGCATGGCTAGAACAAAGAGAAAGGGGGTATTCAGCTTGCTTAGCTTCCTCTCTTTCTTTCTCTCCCTTAGAGAGCCAGACACCTTTGTTCCTCTTGCCCTTGGACATCAGACTCCAGGTTCCTCAACCTTTGGACTCTGGAACTTGGATCAGTAGCCTTCAGGGATTCTCTGACCTTTGGCCTCAGACTGAGGGCTGCCCTGTTGGTTTCCCTGGTTTTGAGGCTTTCAGAATTGAACTGAGCCATGCTACCAGCTTTTCTCATTTCCCAGCACACACTTTGCCAGTTGTCGGACTTCACCTCTGTGATTCTGTGAACTGATTCTTCCTAATAAATTCCCTTTCATATAAAAAATTGTGTAAAACATTAAAAATTGTGCTTTTATTCTTACACGTTTAAACTTCGGTCACTTAAAAGTACTTTCCATTTGATACAGTACACCAATGGAGAGGTTTTTTCCACAGCTCAAAATAGTTTTGATTGCATCAATTTTGATGCCTTTTAGTGCTTCTTCTGTATTTTGTTTCATATCTACCACGTGGGAAAAACATTTCCCTTTGAGGACTTTTTTTTTTTTTTTTTAATCAGGAAACAAAATAAAGTCGCTCAGTGTGAGATCTGGTAAATAGGGAGAATGGGGCACGGGAGACATACCATTTTTAGTCAAAAACTGCTGTGTGGACAGGTGTGCTTGTGAATCACACATCATGAAATGGGCAAACATGTTGAAAGAATCTCAAAAAAAAAAGAAAGAAAGAAAGAAAAGAAAATTCACTGAAGCCGAATGCATCCTCTCACAGCAATGCTGATTCTGATGTGATGAGTCCCTGAAACACTTCCCTAGTGAAAGAAGGCTGTACTACAAAGGGCCCACCCTCCAAAAGATAATTTCAGTTTTTTTGGGTCCCCCTTCACACACATACACACACACACACCAATATATCCCATTGGTTCTATCCCTATCTATCACTGACTAATAAAAACATGTTATCTGTGAATAAAGACAGTTTTAATTCCTTTTATTCAATCTTACACCTTTGTTTCCTTTTCTTATCTTATTGCACTATGACTTCCATTATCACGTTGATTAAAGTAAATAGGATGTTGGATAGTTGTCATGTTTCCTGCTCTTAGGATAGAGACATTCAGTTTCTCACTATTATGTATCATGTTACTTGTACATATTTTGTAGATGATCTTTTTGCAAGGTGAAAAAATACCCCTCTATTCCTTGTTACTGAGTTTTTATCATGAATGGGTGTTCAGTTTTGTCAAGTACATTTTTTGCCTCAAATGGCTGTGTGACTTTCCTTCTTTTTCTGGTTTATATGGTAGACTAAATTAGTTTATTTTTCAAATGTTGGACCAACCATGTATAACTAGAATAAGTCCCACCTGGTCATAATGAATATTTCTTTTCAACATTGTTGGATATGATTTGCTAATTTTGCATCAATATGGGAAATACGGTCTATAGTTTTCTTTTCTTGAAATGTCTTCATCTACTTTTGGTGTTAGATAATGCTTGCCTCATAGAATTTCTTAGGAGGACTTCCTCCTGCTTCTATCTTCTGGAAGAATTTGTGGAAAATTAGTGTCATTTCTTCCTTATGTTTTGGAAAGTTTACCTGTGAAAATACTTGAGTCTGATTTCAATTTTTTGAAATGCTGTTACTTATTGATTTAATTTCCTTAATAAATTATTTGTTACTCATTCTGTGAATTATGGCATTTTATATCTTTCAAGGATTTTGACTATTTCATCTAAAATATCAAATTTATTTTTTAAAGAGTTGTTTGTAGTATCTCATTACTTCCTTTTTATATTTAAGGACATTAATGGTGACTTATCTTCCTTTTCTGACGTTGGCAATTTGTGTCTTGTTTCCCTCTCCCTTTCTGTTTTCTTTTCCTTATCCTGACTAGAGGTTTATTACTTTTGTTGATCTTTTAAAATAACCACTGTGTGCCTGTAATTCTGGCTACTTGGAAGGATGAGGCAGAAGGATCGCCGGAGCCCAGCAGGTAGAGGCTGCGGTGGCCGGGAGCGGCCACTGCACTCCACTCTGGATGACAGAGTGAGACTCCAACTCAAAAATAAAATAAAATAAATAAATAAAATAAAATGACCAGATTTTGGTGTTTTTGTTTATTGCCTATTATTTTCCTGTCTTAAATTTCATTACTTAAAAAAACTTTTTATAGCCGGGCTCGGTGGCTCAGTCTGTAATCCCGCGCCTTTGGGAGGCTGAGGTGAGTGTATTGCCTGAGCCCATGGGTTTGAGACCCGCCTGGGCAGGCGAGATCTCATCTCTACAATAAAATCAAAAAATTAGCCCGGCGTAGTAGCACGCGCCTGTAATTCTGGCTACTGGGAAGGCTGAGGCGGAAGGATCGCCGGAGCCCAGCAGGTCGAGGCTGCGGTGGCTGGGAGCGGTCACTGCACTCCAGTCTGGGTGATCGAGTGAGACTCCAACTCAAAAAACAAACAAACAAAAAAACCTTTTTATTTCATTCCTTCTGTTTGCTTTAGGCTTAAATTATTCTTCTCTCTAGTTTTATAAGGTAGAGGTTTAAGTTATTTTATATTCTCATTTTCTTCTGATATATGCATTCAATGCCATAAATTTCCATTTGAACACTTGCTGCACCACACACATTGTGATAAGTAATATTTTTCCTTTTATTTAGTTAAAAAAATCTTTAACTTTTCTTGAGATTTCTTATTAAATATACTTTTATAGGAAAATTTTAATTTCTAAGCCACGTCTTTCCAGAATCCAAATGTTAATTTTGATTTAAACTCAATAAGCTACATTTCAGTAAACTGTGCATACCTGTCTAATATCCTTTGGTTTAAAATAACTACACTGGGATATACAACAGAAATTCTTATAGGTCACAATGATGAGTAGATAAAGAGGAACGTGGGAGAACAGTTGTTGAAAGCATTAACTCATCATCAGACAGCTTTTAGAAAATGCACCAGTGGAATTTCTCTTCTCATCTTAGGTATACAAGTTCCTCTGTAAAAATAAAATCAAGGGAAGTTTTGTAATTTTGCAGGCATAGGTTTGATAACCTTTGTGATTCAAGAGATTATGTGATTCCAAAATCTCAATAACTGTGTCTGTACTAGACTTTTACCTTTGGTATTGCAGTACATAGAAAGAGAACTTCATGGGACCTTGAGCATCAACTAACCCAATCCTTTTTTTTAACTGAAAAGATAAAGGTTAGCCTTCCCTAATTACCTAAACTCTATGCCAGGTGCTTATTTTTCATAGTATTTTGTGTACCTCCTATAATAGCAGTATATTAAAATTGACTTTTACTTGTCTTTTTTCTGTAATGAAGTTTCACTGAAGGCAGTAACCAGGTTGCTAGCATTAAATCCCCAGAATATATAGGGCATTTTAAAATCTAGAACTATAATGATACAAACATATGACATAAATTGAACATTTACTATATGTCAGAAAATCTAAGATTTATATATATTATATGTGTATATATGTATAAACGCACACACAAGTCTGTACAGAAAGATATTTCCTCATATAAAACCTGTCAATCCTGTGAGAAGTGTGCTGTTATTTATTATTCTCTTCTTCTAGAAGAGTAAATTGAGACTTAGCAAGGGGTATCAATTAACCAAACGTTAACATAGTAAGTAGTGGATTCAAGATCCAAAGACAGCATTTTAATTACAGATTCCATTTTTCCATCCCTCCCTCCCTCTCTCCCTTCCTCCCTCCCTCCCTGTCTTCCTTCCTTTTTTTTTTAAATCTTGCTCTCTCTCTCTCTCTCTCTCTCTCTCTCTTTTTTTTTTTGGACAGTGTCTCACTCTGTTACCCACACTGGAGTGCAGTGGTGTAATCATAGCTCCCTACAGTCTCCAACTTCTAGACTCCAGGCATCTTCCCACCTCAACCTCCGAGTAGCTGAGACTTTGGACACATGAAAATTTTTAAACAAATTTGTTGTGGAGATGGAAATCTTGCTCAATTGTCCAGCCTAGTCTAAGCAAATGCAGAGCTCTACCCCAAAGCCTGCAGTTTTAACCGTTATGTGTAACTGCCTTACATAGAGTATACTCTCCATAAATGTTGAAAGCAGATCAAATAAACCTAATTAAGACAATAAACATGTAAAGCAAAATGACAATATCATTCAACGTGCTAAAGTACACAAAATCCATAAATGCAAGGTATATTACACTACTAGTAGACTATACTTGAAGTCATCAGAGAAAACTTCATAGAATAACATTTTGAATTAAAATTTAAATTAATAGTTTTAAGAAAAATTTTGTGCTCAGACTAGATACAAAACATTTTGTTTTGTCTTTGAAATACCCTCTTAGGTTGTTATTCTGTCTTACCATTTTATTTAGTCAGGAATTAATAAAATGGGTTGTAAGTCATTCTTAATGAACACTTGACACGGATCCTGTCTATTTGCATTTTCCTATATACTTTTAGCTGTACTTTTTTAGTGAAAAAGGAATGAAAGCCAGAATGAATAATAACCTCCTCAGATTGCTGAGAGTGAAGTATCCTAGTCTTTGTATCATTTGTGAAATCCTCCATTCTTGACTTATCAGCATTTGGTAGAACTGACTGTGGTTTCAGAAAAGAGTGTCTGTTGTTGACTCAAACTAAGTAATTTGATGCCACTTGTTCTTATTTGCACTTTACATTTCAAGATTTAAAATAATCTGATGATATAATGGAATCTTATATGTTTATCTATGAAACAGTTAATTTTAAAGCAAAGCTTCCAAAATGATTATCTTTTTTAATAGAACTTATGATCTTTATAATGCAAGTAAATTTATTGATTTTAATTTTAAAAAGACATTACCAAGGTTCTTTAATTCAATTTTTAATTTCTCTGATAGTCACTAATGTTCATCGTGACTTGTTCATTCTCCCACTAACTTGGAATTAAAAGTTTGGAATAGCACGTCTCATTCTAATAATGAGAAAAAACATCAAACAAATTGGGGACCTTCTAAAAGTATTTACTCAGTAATCTTTAAAACTATCAAGGTCATAAAAACAAGGAAAGTCTGTGAAACACAACCAGAGCTAATAGAAGCTTAAGAAAACAGGGCATGGTGGCTCACATCTGTAATCCTAGCACTTTGGGAGGCAGAGGCGTGAGAATTGCCAGAGCCCAGGGGTTCGAGACCAACCTGGGCAACTTGGCGAGACCTCGTCTCTACAATAAATCAAAAAATTAGCCGGGCATGGTGACATGTGCCTGTGATCCCAGCTACTTGGAAGGCTGAGGCAGGAGGATTGCCTGAGCCCAACAGGTCAGGGCAGCAGTGGCCATGAGCATGCCACTGCACTCCAACCTGGGTGAATGAGACTCCTACTCAAAAACAAAACAAAACAAAACAAAACCTAAGGAGACTTGACAGCTAAATAATGTTCTGTGGTCTCATGTATGGTCCTGGAACAGGTAAATAACTGGGTAAGCATTGAGAAAATCTGAATACAGTGTGGGCATTCATTAATAGTAATGTATCAATATGGGTTCTCTTACTGCCATACTACTGAAAGGTAAATAATAGGTTAATAATAGGAGAAACTGGATGTGGGGAATTCATGAACTCTCTAAATTATCTTTCCAATAATTTTGTAAATCTAAAATCATTCTATAATAACAAAAGTTTGTTAAAAAGAAACAAAACAAACCCAATAATTAACAATTTGCTTATTCAGGTTAGGAATTCTACCAGGAAATCATGAAAGATTAAGTTCTCTAGATTTGTACCACAAGTGATAAAATTGGGACATGAAAGTATTTGCTACAGTAAATTAGAGAGCAACTTTAGTGAATTCATGTGAATATAGACATTGAGCATACTCTACTACTAAATGCTCATATGTAAATTCACACTCAGGTGAATAACCTCTTTTCCACATATTTATTTTTTAATGCTATAACTGAAACATGAGGGAAATCTGTGTACAACAGAAACTACCTGATGGGACTCCAGACTTAGTTAAATTGGACTGACTGACTTATCCATATGTGACCCTACAGTGTCACTTGCTGCATCAAAGAGAAAGGACTATAATTAAAGAGACAACTAACGTGCTCCTTTCTGAAACCATTCTATTTTGAGTATATGTAGTGTTTCCATTACTTGACAGGCATAATAAAAATATTTGTTTAAAAATCATGCAATATTGATAACTTAGAATGTCTTGATACAGTGACATTCCATGTGGGCAAGACATTAGCCATACCTATCTCTAAAAAATATTCAAGTCAAAGCTTCTGGGTATAAAGCAAATTGCCTGTTCACTGTGTCTGCTTATTGCATGCCTAACTGGGCTAGGGTTCACTTAGACATACTCTCAGGACCAGAATGGTTATTCAGAGAAGCTGGGATAGTAAATCCCCAAGGTTCAACAATCCCTATGTTTCACAGTAGCAATTTTTGTTTCCTGCCAAAAACCTTTCTTATTCAGTAATTCATGTTTTCCCAGTTAAAAATTTACAATTATCTTCTTATTAATCCCTACCTTCATTTCCATGTTTCTTTTTTTTTTCAGTAATCAGTATTTTTTATTATGGTTTTGTGGGGTACAGTTAAGGGTTAGGTGTACAATGACGTTTCATTCAGGCACCCTGTAGATAAGAAGTGTTTTCCCATCCCCCGACAGATATTTGCTACTGTTAATCCCATCCTCCTCCCCCCCATAGTTTCCCAGTACCATCCGTCATTTTCTCATAGTATTGCATTGGATGTTCAAGGTTCATTATATGAGTGAGAACATGTGATATTCGGATTTTTGTTTTGTGAGAGGTCACTCAGTATTATAGACTCTAGTTCCATCCAGATTGCAGCGAAATTCATGATTTTGTTCCTTTTTATGGCTGCGTAGTATTCCATCGTGTATATGTACCACATTTTTTTAATCCAGTCCTCTTTTGATGGGCAGCATGGTTGTTTCCAGGTTCTTGCTATTGTGAACAATGCTGCGATAAACATATGTGTGCAGGTATCTTTTTTATAGAGTGATTTGTGTTCTTCAGGGTATATTCCCAGTAGGGGGATTGCAGGGTCATATGGAAGGTCAATTTTTAGAGCTTTTAGGAATCGCCACACTGCTTTCCACAGAGGTTGCACTAGTTTACACTCCCACCAACAGTGTAGAAGTGTTCCCTTTTCACCACACCCTG
>NW_007247418.1:0-6158 GCF_000164805.1 Carlito syrichta
TCACATGTTCTCACTCATATAATGGTCCTTGAACATCCAATGTAATACTATAAGAAAATGACTGACGGTACTGGGAAACTATGGGGGGGAGGAGGGAGATGGGATTAACAGTAGCACATATCTGTCTGGGGACAGGGAAATACCTCTTATCAACAGGGTGCCTGAATGGAACATAATTGTATACCTAACCCTTAACCGTACCCCACAACATCATAATAAAAAATGTTTAAAAAAAAAAATGCAGCAAGCCTGGCTCGGTGGCTCAGTCTGTAATCCCGCGCCTTTGGGAGGCTGAGGTGAGTGGATTGCCTGAGCCCGCGGGTTCGAGTCCCGCCTGGGCAGCAAGACCTCATCTCTACAATAAATCAAAAAATCGGCCGGGTGTGGTAGCGCATGCCTGTAATTCCGGCTACTTGGAAGGCTGAGGCGGAAGGATCGCCTGAGCCCAGCAGGTCGAGGCTGCGGTGGCCAGGAGTGGCCGCTGCACTCCAGTCTGGGCAACAGAGTGAGACTCCAACTCAAAAAAAAAAAAAAAAAAGGCAGCACTATTTTGCAAAAACAGAAAAACAACCTTGCTGCCACCCGAAACTGGACTGGTACATATACACCATGGAATATTATGCAGTCATAAAGAAGGACAAAATTATGGACTTTTCAGCAACTTGGATGGATTTAGAGTCTATACTACTCAGTGATTTATCATAGAAACATAAAACTGAGTACCACATGTTCTCACTCATAAGCTGACCCTGAACATTTGCCATACTACAAGAAACGGATTGGCAGTAGCCAGAAACTGCCAGGGAAGGGGGGACACATAACATTAATAAAGGTACCCGATCTGAAACCAGGCAAAGTGGGGACCAAAGGGAGGCCCAAAACTTTACCTGTATGATGTCCACTTGTATACCTAATCCTGAATTGTATCCCACATCTTTAAAAAATTTTTTTTAGCCGGGCTCGGTGGCTCAGCCTATAATCCCGTGCCTTTGGGAGGCTGAAATGAGTGGATTGCCTGAGCCCATGGGTTCGAGATCCGCCTGGGCAGCGAGACCTCATCTCTACAATAAATCAAAAAATCAGCCGGGCAAAAAATCAGTGGTAGCGCATGCCTGTAATTCCGGCTACTTGGAAGGCTGAGGCGGAAGGATCACCGGAGCCCAGCAGGTCGAGGCTGCGGTGGCCGGGAGCGGCCACTGCACTCCAGTCAGGGCAAAAGAGTGAGACTCCAACTCAAAAATAAATAAATTAATAAATAAATTTTTTAAAAAGCAGATGCTAAGAAGAAAATAATAAGTGGGAGCCAAACTAAGGATATGCATTCACACAGACTGGTCTAATGGACATTGAAGACCCAGAACGGGGAGAGTGGGATGGAGGAAGGGATGAGAAGTCTCCTATCAGGCATAATGTGCACAGGTGGGATTGGTCAGTACACTTAAAACCCAGACTTCTTCACCATTATACGATGCATCCATGTAAACAAAACTATTTGTACCCTCCATAGCATAAAAAATAAAAGTATTTAATGGCCAAAAAAAAGATCTGACATTCAACTGTAGTATCCACATGTTGATTAACTGCCTTGTAAGACCCATAGTGGAAAGATTAAAGATGAATTTGAGAAAAATTGAAAGAAATTAGATTATCAGGTGGTGTTAAATCGATACATGTACCTTGCTTAAATTTGTTTATTAATTTATATCCACCCAGTTACGTGAGGCAAATGTTGAGGAAACAACTAAAGTTGTGCAATATTTTCAGTGACAATTGTTTTTTTCCCTGTGTTTTCTACTTAAACATGCCCTGCCATCAGTTATTATAATCAAACTTTCTTTTTTCCTAGGGTGTTAAAATCGGTCAATGAACTCTTAAAATTAAAAAGAAAAAAAAAGGCACTTGTATCCTGTAGACGATAACTAGTCTACTCTGAAAGCAGTGAGAAAAGACGTGTTGGGGAAAGAGACACAATGTGAGAGACTGTCGATAAGGTGCAGGTGACGAGGGCCTTGCCTCGGAACCACCCTGACGACAAGCAGGACGACTGACTTGATGAGTGGTGAAGGGGAGAGAGAGGCTGAAAGTGGGACCCCGAGGCTTATACCTTGCACAGTTGCCAAAACCCAATAGAAGGAGGAAGGGAACCAGAGAGGGAGCAGAATGAAGAGAAACATAATCTTTAGGACATGATGGAATGGAGGCACTCACAGGACACTTAGCCTCAGACAACTGAGGACACATTCCCTATTCATTGGGTTGCTAACGTTTAAACAAGGCGTCTTCGACCCATGAGCATCACCACCAGGGTTAGAACAGTGCTTCAGAGTATCCTGTGAGTTCAGGAATTCCAAAAGAATGGAAGGATACAATAAAGGACTATTCGAGAGAGAAAGAATGGAATTAAAAAGCAGGGTAACCGGGCTCGGCGGCTCAGCCTGTAATCCTGCGCCTTTGGGAGGATGACATGAGTGGATTGCCTGAGCCCGTGGGTTCAAGACCCGTCTGGGCAACTTGGCGAGACCTCATCTCTACATAAATTTGAAAAAATTAGCCGGGTGTGGTAGCGCGCGCCTGTAGTTCCAGCTACTTACAGAGTTGATACGTGTAAACCCTTAGAAGAACGTCTGGCATGTGTGAGGACTACGCAGTGCTGCCTGTTGCTGTGTGGTACTGCACTGGCAGCAAGGGCGGAAGGATTCCCATCCTGATAGTCTCACCAGCCCTCGGCGCTTCCCGTGGTGTGCCGTGGAGAGCTGATGTTTGCCTTTCGTTGTGGCAGGATTCCCGGCGGCAAGACGTTCCCAAGGGGCAGCCACTGGGCTCTGTTTGGCAGCTATGGAGAAGGCCTTACCCTTTCTCCTTTTCCTTCCACCCACATCCCACCTTCAATCGTCCCAGCCCCCTAGTCTCCTGTCCAAAGGCTTACTATACTGATATGCAGAACTCTCACCATCAACTCGCAGGTGGTCCTTCAGTGCCCGGATTTCTTTCTCATTGAGATCAATTTCCAGTTTTTCAGGAAAGTTCCCATCTTGCCTGAAGACACCTTTGTTCCTTAGGAAAGAAGGGCGTGGATATGGGAACCATTTGTCGTGATATAAGAGTGGGTCATTCTAGCTCATGCCTGGGCACCAACCCCACATGGAGAAGGGAGAGCAAAGAACAACGACCTATTCGTGTCAGCGTGGCTTTTGGCGTCTACGTAAGTAAGAACTTCTAAACCCCGATCGGTGGGATTCTATGATGGCTTTTAGAAGAACTTTTCAGAGAAGAAGGTAGGGTGTGAGGGATTTCTGGTATGTCATGGCTAAGCCCCAAATCCACTTTTATAAATGTGTCTGCACAGTCAGATTTGAAATGTACTAAATTAATGGAGAAAAATAAATGCATGACTAAACAAATAAAGTCCATGGATTTATACTATTATAATGCCCTGGAAACATTTCTAAAATTAGGAAAAAAAAATTTATACTTGGCAAATAAGAATTGTACATACGTATAGGGTAGAATGTGATGTTTTGATACATGTGAAACTGTGGACTAAAACAATCGGGGTACTCGGCATATCTATCATCTCAAATATTTATCTTTTTTATGGTGAGAACATGTTAAAATCCCCTCCTGTAGCTATTTTGGAACATACAATGCGTTAGCGATAGTCGCCTTGCTCTGCAATAGAACACCAGAACGTATTCCTCCTGTCTAACTACAACTTTGTATCTTTTGACTGACACGTCTGGGAAACTTTTTAATGACATACATTTCTAGGTACTTTCTCCGGAACGTCAAGATCAACATGACGGGGAAAGGGTCTAGTGATCTGAATAGTAAAACAATTTTTTTCGGGGTGATTCCGATGCACAACTTTATTTGGGAACCACCATTTCGGGGTCTACTATGGTTTAACCATCTTGGTGACTGTGGGGTGCCCAAAACACAGAAAAATAAACACTGAATTAGTGAACAGCTGGGACAGCAGGATCAGTCATCTGAAAGCTTGCAGGATGGGAAGAGTTTTTGAAAACAACACAGGACTTGAGGACCTTCGTTGAACCTGCCTTTTTATCCTACTTACTCACCTTCAAGACTCCTCAGTTCTGTCATTAATCTGGTCTTAAACACCCTTCCTTTGGCTTAGGACAGAGAAAAAGTTCAAGTCTCAGGCAGCGATGCAGATACTTACAAAAGGGTATAACACACACATCATTTGGAAATGCAGACCTCTAAATGTTTCATTCTGCAAATTTATGTTTTTCGTTTTCAAGAATAATACTCAAGAATGGGAGCAGTTCTCAATTTGTTGAAATCATTTTGGTGGTAGGGGCACAGGACATTCCTTACACAGGGCGCATGAGTCACGAAGATCCCCGCCTCAGCCTCCGTTGAAGGCTACTAGGAAATTTTGGATGCTCACCATCAACTGGCAGATTACCCAGGAGTCTTTATCTTCTCTGAGCTTTATCCCCATGTTTTCCAGAAAATCTTCCAGGTGACTAGTATCAACCTTCTCTCCTTTAGAAAGTGCAAAGTGACAATGGTTGAAAATCTGAAGAATGATGACTCTACGTTAAGAAAAATGCGAATGTAGCCTCATTTGTGGTAAACCATGAAATACGCCTGGCAAGGTCAGCTACTGCTCAGACATAATCTTAGAGCTTTTTGGCTAAAACAATGATAACCAAAGTTAGGCTGTGAGTCATTAGATGCAAACATTCACCAGTAAATAGGTAGAGTGAGAGAATGTGTCAAAAAGGAAAACACTGCAATTGCAACAGAATTTTATGCAAACATTAGAATCTTGGTTTGGCAGTCTTCTTAAGCACCCGTCATGGTACTCTAGGTGTTTCAGGGGCTTTCTTTCTTTCTTTTTAGAGACAGGGTCTCTCTCGCTGTTACCCAGACTGGAATGCAGGGGCACGATCATAGCTCACCATAGCCTCGACCTCCTGGGCTCGGGCGATCCTCCCACCTGAGCCTCCCAAGTAGCTGGGACTAAAGGTGTGTGTGGATTTTTGCAGTGAGGAGGTCTCGCTAGGTTGCTCAGCGTGGCCTTGAACTCCCGGGCTCAAGTGATCCTCCTGCTTCGGCCTCCCAAAGTGCTGGGATTCCAGGTATGAGTGACCGTGCCCAGTCCAGCCGCGTTGCTCTGGTTACCTGGGCTGGCTCTCTGTCATGCCTAAGGCTGTGGCGAGCCCGCGTCCCTCTTCCTCGTAGCTACTGCCACGGGTGTCCCTCCTGGCCATCCTTCCTTCGGCGAGTCTAGGAAGGTAGACGCAATCTCCCAAGCTCGCCGCTGTGTCTGGGGCCCAGGACAACTAGAGTTGTTTTCATCCGTAGGACTTTCGTGTCTGGCAGCAGCGGGAAAGACAGGAGATCACCGAGAGGGAAACAGATGGGGGATCACCACATGATCAGCAGCTCCAGAAGGACACGGAGGTAAACTGTCCGTCTGGTATTCAACTTGGGGCAGGCTCCCGGTCACGAGGGTGGGAAATCACCTCTTCCTGCCGTCCGGCCCTCGCCAGTATGCTCAGAGGATGGCTGTGTGAAATGCTCCTTCACAATGGCTTTTCTCTCGAATGCAGCTTCCCTATAGGTTATCGTGGTCGTCGTCGTCGTCGCTATGGAGTCGGAGTTTCACTCTGCCGCCCGCCCAGGAGAGACAGAGGTCTCGCCGAGTTGCCCGGGCTGCCCTCGCATCCCTGGACTCGGGCGGTCCTCTCGCCTCGGCCTCCCAAAGCGCCGGGAGTGCAGGCGTCTGTAGCGCCAGCCACGTGGGAGGCTGGGGCAGAGGGAGCTCCTGAGCCCTGCAGGTCGAGGCCGCAGCAGCCGTGAGCGTGCCACTGCACTCCAGCCTGGGCTGCAGAGGGAGACTCGGACTCGAAACGACCACAACACAAGTCGACACGCTTGCCGCAGAAGTGCTTTTGCAGAGCAGAGCCCGAAGGCAGACGTCCCAACGGGCAAACCTCCGCCGCGTGCGTCCCCCGGAGGCGCGGGGCCGGTCCCCTCGGTCCGAGGAGGAAGCCCGGGGGCCAGCAAGGAAAGGGCCGGAGTCCCCGGGCGGGGAGGGCGTCCGTCCCTCCGAAGGGCGCTGCGCCGGACCCGCGGCCAGCGGACGGCGGGCCCCCACCGCGCCGAGGCGCGGCGTCTTCGCC
>NW_007247419.1:0-383 GCF_000164805.1 Carlito syrichta
TTAAACCTTCTATTTTTGTTCTATGCTTTTTTTAACCAGCCATTCTATTATAGAACAAAATGTACCATACAAGATTCTTTCCTATATAATTATTATCCTTTCTTACTAAAAACATACCTTACACCAACAACTTTCTTTACATTTTTCTTAACCTCAGCGCTCTAACCAAAGCAATAAGTTTATATGTAGTGGAAGGGCTTAGGTAGGATCTAATGTGGAACGATTAGGGAAATTCAAAGCTATACAAAAGGCACCCAAAAAGTACAGTGGTGTGAGTTTTAATTTTTGTCATAATGTCCCTTCCCAATAATGGAGCTGGACACTTTGGCATAACAAGGAAAGAGTGTTGAAATATTTTATCTCTCAGAACACATGGAAGTAAT
>NW_007247419.1:1168-2125 GCF_000164805.1 Carlito syrichta
CCTTGAGAAGAGACCTATTAAGCCATGTGGAAAGTTGAATGGGTTTTTCAAGTAGGGGAGTGGGGTGAGAAGGGCAGAGGCTGGAGTCAGGCACCTCCTCCAAAGACAAAAGAGAAAGGCTGGAGGCCAGAGTTAGGCGACCCAGCCAGAGACGCCATCCCCTCCTTCCCAGGCAAAGGTGGAGGATGAGAAGGAGGTGAAACTGATGGAGAGTGGAATAGCAAAAGCAGACTATAGGAGGTTTATTTGCTGGGTTGAAGTTAGAAATAGAGGGAGGTGGCAGGATTAGTTGTGCATGATGTAAGACTTTTTTTTTTTTAAATTTGTGAGAGGTCTGAGATAGAGAAGGGGACGTGTACCTGAACGACTGGTGTGGCCTTGGATCGGGTTACCGGAGGGCTATACTGGGGGATGATTGAAAGGGGAGGGCACAGAGGTTGAATTGCTGGAGAAGTGGGTGGAGCTGAAGAAGAAGGAGGGGGCTCCTCTGTAGGATTGAAATCTGAGACGGGAAAGGAGCAAGCTGCCAGGAGGGGTCTTACAGTGTTTGTGGATGAGTTTGGAGGAGGAAGCACAGATGCATGTGGGACAGAGGGAGGGAGAGAAGCTGTAGAGGGAGTATTTATGGAAAAGAGAAAGGGACTGAACGTGGGGAATCTCTACCCACCATTTTGAACGCTCACAGAAATTATATAGGCCACTGATTTTGGTTGTCTAAGGGATATGTTGGCCAGTCTTGTGTGTAGAGGCGAATTATGTGTTTGGGTTTGATATCAGGGGACAGAGAAAGGGTAGTGAGATTGTTTAAAAGACATTTAAGAGGGGAATCGACCGGAAAGGATAACGAACCTCCCATGGGGGAACAGGTAGACTAAATGGGACATCCCCCAAAGAGTCGGCTGTCCGAGAAGTGTGGCTGTGGCAAAGTCTGTCGTCACAGAGGTTTGGCACAACCAG
>NW_007247419.1:2545-47389 GCF_000164805.1 Carlito syrichta
GGGGAACTCACCTATCCAACGACCGCTGCTGGATGTAGTTCATGCGTTCAGAACAGTGGGGAAGGTCTGGGAGGGATGGAGTGGCCACCGGCGCTGGGTCGGGGGTCCCGCCTATGGGGATAGACCCACACAGAGGCGAGGAAGCACCCCATCCGAGTCACAGCACCAATGAAAGGATTTCAGCGCCAGTGATGACTCCATACCCAGCTAAGACCAAGAGATTTATTAAAGGGGCAGTTATAGGAAGGGACTGTAACCAAGGAAAAGTGAGAGAGAGAGAAGGAGAGAGAGAGAGAGAGCAAGAGAGAGGAGGAAAGAGAGAGGGGGAGAGAGGGCGAGAGAGTGTGAGAGAAAGAGAGAAAGAGGGAAGGAGAGCGAGAGAGCGCGAGTAAGAGAGTGGCGGGGACAGAGAGAAAAAGCAAGAGAGCATTATGCAGGGGGAGGGGGTGTATTTATGGACCTTGCAGGTGTTGGCCAGTGCTGTGTTTGGGTCTTATTGGAGGAGACAATGAGGTAGTATTCCTATAGGGAGAGGTTGTTTGAGCACAGGTTTAAGTTTCACACATGCGGTGAAAAGCCAGAGCTTAGGGTCTTTGTTGTTTTGGGAGGCAGCGCCATCTTGGGGACGCCCTTCTGACTGTTCTCTGCAACTTTCAAAAGATTATATGTCACTAAAACCTATTCCTCTTGTCTAACTGAAATTTTATATCTTTTGATCAACAGTTCTCCTTCTCCTATTCCACACCTCCCTCAAGCCTCTGGTAAACATTGCTCTACTCTCTGCTTCTATGACTTCAACTTTTTTACATTTCACATGAGTGAGATGAAGCAATATTTATCTTACTGAGCCTAGTTTATTTTACTTAGGATAATGCCCTCCAGTTTCCTTCATGTTGTTGCAAACAGCAAGATTTCCTTTTTTAACTATATATGGTATTCCATTGTGTATTTATACCACATTTTAAATTTACCCTTCTGTCAATAGTCATTTAGATTGATTCTTACTTTTGCTACTATGAATAATGCTACAATAAACATGGGAATGCAGATATCTCTTTGACATACTAATTTATTTTCCTTTGGATACATATATCCATAAGTAAGATTACTGGATGATACGGTGGTTGTATTTTAAATTTTTTGAGAAACCTCAATACTGTTTTCCAAAATGTATATCATTTTCGAGATCCATCCAGGTTGTTTAATATGTTGATAATGCATTTATTTCATAGCACATTATATTCCATTGAATGAATACCTCACAATTTTTAACATCAATTTCTGTGTTAACAAACATTTTGGTTTGATATTGTCCCCAGTTCTGGAATCCACTAATATTTTGTATTTTAAAATTTATTTTTATTATTTATTCTCTCTCTTGCTCTGTCTCTTGATTAGGTAATTTCTGTTACTCTATCTTCAAGTTAACTATTTTTCAGCTGTGTTGAGTCTAGTAATGAGCCAGTCAAAGAGTTTCTTTATCTTTGTTATTATGTTTTAATAACTAGCATTCCCATTTGACACTTTCTTAAGTTTCCATGTCTGCTTAAGCTACCTATCTAATCTTGTTCATTGTCTCCTTTTTACATTACAGCCTTTAACATGTTGTTAAAGTGTTTACAATAACACTGTTATTTTACACTTCTTAAAAGTTTCAGTATCTTTATCTATGTCATATTTAGTCTGGTTCATGATTGTTGTGTCACTTAGCAATATATTGTTCTTTTCTGCCTTCTCACAGAAAGAGATATTCTTTCTTTCTGTGAAAGTCAGGCATCTTGTGTAGGACAGCAGAGCATGAGATAAATGTCTTTAATGCCTAAAAATTAGTATACTCTTACTTTTGTCATCTCTTTATTGTGGTAGTGTAAGCATATTTTCTCAGGAGGTGGCCTGCGTTTGATATTTGTTGTTTTGTTTACCCTTAGGGTAATGTAGATTTCAAATTGCTGTAACATTATCTTGTGTTAGAATGTTAGCCTTCTTGCCAGAGGGTTTTTTCCAATGCCCATTGACCCTTATATGTACGTCTTCTCTTTGCACTGCACCTCAGTGAGTAACTGTTTCTATACTCTTAAAAATGTGTCTGCAGATTTCCACTGTTATATTTAGTCAATGCTTTTTTGGGGAGAGTTGGGGGAGGAAGACGATCTCTTTTCTGGGCTGGAGTTCAGTGATGCAATTGGCTACTCGCAGGAGCAAAGTGCACTATGCTTTTTAGGTAGGACAGTGGGTGAATTCTTTGGTTTTCCAAGTGGCAGTTTTAGGGAAGTTGTCCCTTTTGTTTCTGGACTATGGCTTACGGGCCCAGCATTTTGCCTCTCCTTCCTCCTGAGCTAGAAGATTTTTGTTTCCTTCTTCCAGTTACAAGGGATTGTTGTCAGTAATGTAATGTAAATTATTTGTTGCTATTGTTCCAGGAGATCAAAGCTTTCATTGTAGAGGAGAAATAGAAGAGATAAGTTCCAGCCTGGGGACTTTTCTCCTCTTACAGGACTGCTTTTTTTTATCCTTCAGACCTACTCCATGAGAATATTTTTTAGAGACACTGCTTTTTTTTTTTTGGTCATGGCTGATAGAATAGTAAAGATTGAAATAGGACAGAAATTTCCTCTGTATCTGTGAATCTTGAGGACTCTATAACTTTTTCATAAGCCAATCCTTGATCTCTAGCAATTTGTTTACTATTCTAGGGAAACTATATGAGTGTCTAGATCTGCCTCATCTAAACAAGCCCCTAAATTCTATTTGGCCATTAATGCACTTGAATCTGATAAGTTCTCTGTGGGTTAAGGGAAAGCTGTAAAATTGACACAACAACTCACTACTGTCCCTCCATGTTGCCACAGCCCCCAGAGAAGGGCATAGTGGGAAGTCAAGCATGCCTGAGCACATTACTGAGAGTCCTCTATCTTCTGTATACTCCCAGTAAGTAGCTTCATGGGATCCTTGATTTCTCTGCAGACTATGCCCAAAGATGTAAATCCCTATTTACTCCCTTTCTTCAAACTATATAGCATCAATGTAATCTTAAATTCTGTGATTTGCATAACTTTTGCAATGCATGATGTCTTAGGCCTTGTAAACTTTCCTTACTTTAAATATCACTATCTAATGTAAAATGCGACTGTAATTTAATTTCTATACAATGTTCTGCTAGTCATGTGGTTAATGTATGGATAATGACAAGACAACTCAGGACTATAAAAGTGGACGGTGAGGACTGAAGGGTGAGCAGAACCATTTTAGAAAGACCTCGAGTCTGACTCTGCTCCCTGGATTTGAACTCAGAAATAATCTTCCTTCTACCAGTTCCCTGCTCCTTTGATGTATTGGTATCAAGGGGAGGAGCCGATCATTACTCAGACCACAACAAAATCACAGGGATAATTTTGTTTCATTTTAAAATCTTTATTCTTTTCTTTGAGAGTCACATGGCATCCAGTTCTTTATATCCTGAAAGAACATGTAAAGTCCCAGGAGTTATTTCTTAAAGTGTTACAAACATGACCAAGTCCCCAAAGTAGTTATGTAGTCTATGTAAGTTTCAGTGTTCAGAAAATGAAACTGTGGTAATGATCAAACAGATACACTTTAATATGGATTTATGCTTTCATTCAAAAGAACTAATTCAAAAGTAAAAATCCTCAAGTAATTCACTTATTGTATTCTTCAGTCAAGAAGAACAAGTTTTTACATACTGGATTTTAACTTGCTTGGTATAATTAATGACTTGATCAAATCACATGAGTTCCAAGGTTGAATTATTTTCAATGAGCAGCTAACAGGATATCTTACTCTTTAGGTTAAAACTGCAGTGCTATTTATTAAGCAACCCTCTGTTCTTTTACTTGTAAACATCAAACAATAGTTAAAGAATAAGCTGCATAAATGCCCTGGGAAAATTTCAAATTATTTTATGAATGAGATATAACTACAGAAATACCAAAATAAATAAATAAATAAATACACTGACTTTAAGCTCAATGGTTACTCTTACTTTAACCCTTCTACTTATATTTTTGAATCTATATACACACAAGAAACTATAAAAATGGTTACATTTTTTCTTTTCTTTATTTTCACACATTTTACAGAATTATTTTTGTATGAAAGAGAAGAATTATGAAAGATTATGATGCAGTGGTGTGCTGGTAAATGTTTAGAAGCTGACTCACAAAATAAAGGATTTCGATTTATAAGTTTTGCTTATTTTCACTATTCTACAGTGTTTATATAATCACAATAGCACATTTTAATATACCAATATGCTACCACTGAATACATATAAAGAGACAGATACTTATAATCCATTTGTGATAATAAGTACAATCAGCTTCCTTTAAATTACTGAAATGATGTGCTTATTCAATCTGTAGTCTGAGTGTGAGCTTTTTTAACAGTTGAGGATGCTTGAAAATTGAATTCTTTTCTCTTCAAAATTAAGGCTCACTATTCAAATATTGTGTCACAATTTTTTGTAAATTATTTACCTCTTTCCACCTCTCTCCCCTCTCTTTTTCTACCATTGCTTTCATCCTCTAAGAAACCTAGAGCAAAAATTTGTCTCTTGAAGTAATGTTATTTGGAGTAGAAAGTCTTACAAGGTCTGAAAATTAAGTTTGCAAACCTTCCACCTGATTTAAGTTGGAATCACTATACAAACAACACAGTAAGATTTCATAATCTTGGTGTATCAGTGTCTCTCAGCTGCGTTCATGTCAATGTGTGGGACACCAGTATTTTGATGAGTGGCATTCGTTATTGTTGTTGCATATTTTGGTGTGCTGTTGTGAGAATGTCAGAGCTTGAATTAGAGCAGGGAACAAACATTAATTTTCTTGTTAAACTCGGCAAAAGTGGAAGTGAAATCAGGGACATGTTTGTCCAAGTTTATGGGGATAATGTCATGAACGAAACAGCAGTGTACAAATGGATTAAATGTTTTTCTGAGGAGAGAGAAAGCATAACTGATGAAGAGAGGTCACTATGGCCAGTAAGGAGTAGAACTGATGAAAACATTGCAAAAATTCATTGAATTGTGCATCAAAATCTTCAGCTGACTATGAAAAGTATGGCAGACCAAATAAACATCGATAGGGAAGCAGGAAAATCTTAGCTGAAAATCTTGGCATGAGAAAATGTGTGTAAAAATGGTCCCAAAAGAGCTCTTGCATTATGACAATGCATCACTTCCACAGCACTGTCTATGAGAGAGTCTTTAGCCCTCAAGCTAATAACTATATTGGAACACTTCCCCTCCCTCACTCACCTGATCTGGCCCCCAATGGCTTTTTACTTTACATGAAGATAAAGAAAATATTGATTTTTGATGACATTCAGGACATCAAGGGTAATATGATGACAGCTGTGATGGTCATTCCAGAAAAGAATTCCAAAATTGCTTTGATGGGTGAACTAGGTGCTGGCATTGGAGAGTTCTTTGAAGGTGACACAGTGATATTCAGCAATAAGGTATAGTACTTCTTCTAGGATGAGTTCCCAAACTGAATTGCCAGACTATATATACTTGGTTTGATTTTTTCTGAATATTCAAAAAACCTAGACTTAACTTCTGCCAAATCACATGTAATTTGCATACAAAATTTTATTTCTCTGCACCCTGTGCAACTGTATACTCTGTGTGGGTAAGGACTACATCTTTGATTTCTGTTTTCTACTAACATAAGAATGAAACAGAATATAATAAATACTCAATGTTTGGACTGAGTATATAAGTGAATCAGATAATTATATTGAGTCATTATAAGAAATGAGTTATTTTTAAAAGATTTAAATGCTAAGTCTAAAGCATAATTTTTTTTTTTTTTTTTTTTGAGTTGAAGTCTCACTCTGTTGCCCAGACTGGAGTGCAGTGGCCGCTCCCGGCCACCGCAGCCTCGACCCGTTGGGCTCCGGCAATCCTTCCACCTCAGCCTTCCAAGTAGCTGGAATTACAGGGACACGCTACCATGCCCGGCTAATTTTTTGATTTGTTGTAGACATGAGGTCTGGCCAAGTTGCCCAGGCAGGTCTCAAACCTGCAGGTTCAGGCAATCCACTCACCTCAGCCTCCCAAGGCGCGGGATTACCAGCTTAGCCACTGAGCCCAATTTAAAACATAATCTTAAACAAGATATTTCTTCTGCTATAAGAATAATTAATTCCCTGTGCATTTACTCATGCAAGATTTGTTTTATCTCTCCCTTTCCTACCTGTTGGTTTTCTAAGTCAATTTTGAATGCCACAAATTTTATTATCATTATGCCACTTGGAATAAATTGATCCGTTTCTTACTCTTTTATTTCTATTTTTTTATACAATAGTCTTTATTATGATTGTTTATATCTTAGATTGGAACATAAATAGTTTTTGAGCATAAATGGTTAGACACTACTCTGAAGCCAGACTAAGCACTTTGAACTTTCAAAGTCAGAGATGATTTAGGATACTTTGGACAATTTACTTAACCTTTCTATTTGTCAAATTCTTCATGTAAAAATGAAGATAGTGGTAGATATGTCATTATCTCATAGAGCTATCATAATGATTAAAGTTATAATATTTTCAAAACACTCTAGATCATAACCAAACTTGTAGCAATCTCTGACATTTACTTAAGTATTATCATACACTTTTCTTTCTTTCGTTCTCTTTCTTTCTTTCTTTCTTTCTTTCTTTTTCTTTCTTTCGAGTTGGAGTCTCACTGTGTCACCCAGACTGGAGTGCAGTGGCAAGCTCCTGGCCACCGCAGCCTCAACCTGCTGGGCTCCACGGATCCTTCCACCTCAGCCTTCCAAGTAGCTGGAACAACAGGCACACGCTACCACACCTGGCTAATTTTTCTGATTTACTGTAGAGATGAGGTCTCACCAAGTTGCCCAGGTGGGTCTCGAACCTGTGGGCTCAGTCAATTCACTCATCTCAGCCTCCCAAGGTGTGGGATTACAGGCTGAGCCACCGAACTGGCTATTCTTTCTTTTGAACTCCAAAGACACAAATATCATTTAGCTTTTTGCACTGCAGTAAATAATGCAAATTCTATTAGAATTTCTTTTTTTATTATTATTATCATTTTTTGGCCATTAGGTTCCTGAAACAACCTCTTTTACTTCAGTTATATTTATTTATTTTTCTAACATTGTTTCCTTTTTCTTTCATTATACCTAGAATTTAAAAAACAAAAAACTCAGCATCGCCACTTTTTCTCTGTATTGCGTTTAAAGTGGACTAAGCCCTCATAGTTAAATTGTGTTGTGTTATTATAGCTATGTCTACTTTATGCTTTTGTGTCTAAGTTCTTGAGTATTGTATGCCGAAATTTCAATTGTTTATAAGGGAACAAAATAACATGTCATTAAATTTCAGGGAATGTTCACCAGAACTGTTTTGAAAGCTTTGAATCCCTGGGTTATTCACTGAAATTTTCACAATAACTGGGTCCAATACCATTCATTCTTCATTTTTTGTATTTGCTCTCACTGAGAAGAATGGTTCAAACAGGGAAATAAAGCATGCTAAGGAATAAAGCAATGGATTAGATTGCAAGAGACTAGAGACAAGGTCCTGGCTCCACAAATAATTACTTGACTGAATAAAGAAAAAGGAATTAAAATACTGGTTAAACTAGTAAACAAATAACTATGTTGAGACATCTACCCTACTCACCTTATCTGGTTCACAATGGCTTTTTTCTTTACCTGAAGATAAAGGAAACATTGAAACGAAGACATTCTGATGACATTCAGGGCATCATGGGTATATGACATGGGTATATGGTCATTTCAGAAAAAGAGTTCAAAATTTCTTTGACAGGTGGACTAGGTGCTGACATCAGTGCATAGCTTCCTAAAGGGAGTACTTCAAAGTGACCATGGTGATATCCTGGAATGAGTTATGTAGCACTTTTCCTAGAATGAGTTTTCAAACTAAGTTGACAGACTTCAAACTCCATATTGAGAAATTGCTCTTTATTTAATATTCAAAAGCAAAAACAAAAGAAATGCCATACAGAAGAGAAATCAGAAGGCTAAAATCTGATAATTTAATTATGGTTTTAGCTTTATTATAAGTCAACATGTGATTTGTTTGGTATAAAAATATTTTTAAAAACAATAAAAACAGAAAACAAATACTATATAAAAAGGCAATTCTTCCTTTATGAGTAAAAGAACAAAGGAAAGTCATATAGGAAAATATACAATTATTTCAGACTAAAACCTCAGCCTTCCAAGTAACCAGAACTACAGTTACGTCTACCATGCCTGGCTAATTCTTTTTTTTTTTTGATTGTAGAAACGAGGTCTCGTCAAGTTGCCCAGGCTGGTCTTGAACCCATGGGCTCAGGCAATTCACTTGCCTTGGCCTCCCAAAGTGCTGGGATTACAGGCTGAGCCACAAAGACCAGCCAAGATCTGATTCTTAAGCAGGTTTCTAACAAGAAATGTTTGGATATAAAAATTCACAAGATTGTTTGTTCACATAATTTACCATAAGATTACTAAGAACATGAAATAAAGAATATTTTTAGAGTAAACTCAACTGTCAGCATTAAAATGATCTTTTTGAAAAATTAAAAGCTATGAGAAAGCAAAGCAAAAAAAGTAAACAAGGAAGAAAAAATAAGAAACAATTAAAACAAAACAAAACATATATATAATATTAAGAGACAGAAAATATAAAGCAATACCTTATCTCAGCATCCCTGAGAGTAAACTGAGTAAAAACAGGAAACAAAATTCTTATTTCCAATGATATTTCAATATAAATCTTTTTCTTTTTTTGATTTGGGGTCTCACTCTGTCACCCCGGTTGGAATGCAGTAGCACAATCATTGCTAGTTGGAATTCAGAGCTTAAGTGATCCTCCTGCCTCAGTCTTCCAAGGAACTGAAACTACAGGCACATGCCTGACTAATTTTATTATTTTGTGTAGAGATGAGTTCTTGCTTTGTTGTCCAGTCTGGTCTCAAACTCCTAGGCTCAAGAAATCCTCCTTGCCTAGGCTTCTAAAAATGCTGAGATTACAAGTGTGAGCCACTGTATCCAGCTTAATTTAAGAATTTAAGTAATATTCATTTAAAACGTGAATGTACCTTTCTTCATCATTTAGTCATATTCAAAAGTTCATTGTATTGTAAATATTTTTTAATTTCAACAATTTTAATATTAATATGAAAAAATAAATAATTTATAGCTGAGAATGACTTTTCAAATAAAAAATAAATTCAAGTTAATTTTAGAAGTCAGAACTGGAGTTTGTTGCTGTTATCATTGATTATTTATTAGTCTTCATTATAATATACTTTAAAGCACAGAAACATTTAGAGTTGGAAAGTCATTTAATATAATTTATATCAATCACTTAATTTTGTAGATGAGAGAACTACTATCCAAAAAAATGATAAATGGGTTTTCAAGGTTTTTGAGTGTGTTGCTGTTAAATAATGTCAGCATAGTCAGTTCCAGCTATTGAGTTATTTCCTTTACAACAAATTAATACAGGTGATCTCATCCTGCCCTTCCGTCTCATTAAAAAGACTATGCATGCAATGTTTAACTGTTTTTGAACAGTAGATATGTAAAATATTTACAGAATCTCACTGGCATATTTAACTTTATCATTGTACTTAATTAAATTTGCAGGATAAATAGTAATATATTCATTTAAATTATCTTGAAATTCAAAATATTACTCAAAATAATTTATAATTTTTCTGTTAATTAAAATGGCTATTTGCTGCAGAAAATATTCAATTATTTCAAGTAAATTATTAATAGTTCTAATGTAAGGCTACTGATTTGACTTTGCATAACATCAGATTTTTTTAATACTCATCTAAAATTATAATGCCTACACTGTGAGCTTTTTCTCACAGTTGTGAAGATTCAATGATCTTATAAATAAATAAATATGCATATATATGCTTGAAAATTATTCTAAGGAATAAAGTAATATCTGACACATAGACATTGCTCAGTAAATTATAATTATCATCTTATCAATATTATATAGAAATGAATCATATTAAAAAGTTCAAAATACAAGGGGGGAATCCAAAAAGCCTGGAATTTATTTATTAAAAAATTGTGTATTTATTCTTATATGTTTAAACTTCAGTCACCTTTAAAATACTCTACGTTGGACACAATTCACCTATTGAGACACGTTTTCTCAAAACAGTGTTCAAAACAGTTCCGAATCTTCAGTTTTGATGTCTTTGGGTGTTTCTATTGTTTTTTTGTTTTACCTTTTCTACTCTGGCAAAATGTATCTCTTTGAGGTCTTTTTAAACCTGGACAAACAAACAAAAAAGCTGCTCAGGGCAAGATCCAGTGCACAGGGAAGATGGGACTCAGGAGGTCATACCATTTTTTAAATCAAAAACTGCTGAACACTTAGTGTAATTCAGGCAGGTGAACTGTCATGGTTGAAGAACCAGTCACCTGTTTGCCACAACTTGGTATGTTTCTTCCGCAAATCCTGATGCAACCTTCACGAAACTTCCAGATAAAAACTTTGGTTGACTGTTAGTCCGGAGAGACAAATTCCAAGTGTACTACAAGGCACCCACCCACTTCAAAAAGATATTCAAAGACCATTCTATTTTCTGAGGAGGGGGTCCCCTCCTATGAAGAAACGCAAATGGCAAAATTCTTTTAAGTTGTTTTTTTAAACAATGCGTGCAAATGTTGATGACAATCTCAATAAAGTGTTGAGAGTTTTTATACTACCTTCTGGAAAGGAGCTAACAATTTGGAGGTTTACCATGTTTGTTTTCAGGTTTTCATTTGTTTTTTGTTTTGTTTTGTTTACAGCTTTATGTTCTTTTCCTGTCACTGTTCTGCAAAGATGTTAAATATATCTTTAAATTTTCAGTGAGATGGCCACACAAATTTTAAAATCGTGGGAGAAGCAGAATTCAGTAAATATATCTCTTCATATATAAATAATTCAATAAATGTTATATGCATAATAAAAAAGAATCTGATTTGTACATTTCTGAAGAATGTCAAATAACAGTTATACTGCTATTTTGAGTGTTCTCTAAGTATTTTATCACTCTGTATGCATAATAAAAATTTCAGATTTTTAAAATATATTCTAATTTTGGATATCCCCAGTAGGTTACAACTTTAAATTCTTATAGTCACCCACCATACTGATGTACATACAAAGAGTCTTGTGCATCTTTTTATGAATGTTTAAGAATACTTTCCAAATCTAAGGGAAGGGAAAAAATAAAGAGCTAACTTGTCAGCTTGATAATTTTAGAAAAGCATCATTTGACTATGGAAAGTAACCTTATACAAGAGAGTGAACCAATTAGTCCTGCCACTCAGAGACAGCAAAGTACAAAACGGATTTAAGGTTAGAGCTCTGAGATATCAAATTTAATGCATGACTTAAATGGTGTGTCTTGTGGTGCAACGCTACATGAGCAACTCTGAAATCTTTTGCACATTTCTGGCAGTGTGACTAATGACTGACAGTGAGGTATAAGAGGAATTTTGGACATGATAGAAATAGGTCAATGCTCAGTTTTGTTCCTCCATTCAAAGACAAGAAGCAAATTCTAGAACATTGCCAGACTTTAATTTTATTTCATTTCTCCTTTATAAATAAGTCTTTGGCCACACAGCAGCAGTTTGATACTGACAAGGATGAAGAATGTGGTCTTCCTGGTAAAATGTGAAGAAACAACTCTTTTTGAAAAACGTAATGAAGCCGGGCTGGGTGGCTCAGCCTGTAATCCCGCGCCTTTGGGAGGCTGAGGTGAGTGGATTGCCTGAGCCCGCGGGTTCGAGACCCACCTGGGCAATGAGATCTCATCTCTACAATAAATCAAAAAATCAGCCGGGCGTGGTGGCGCATGCCTGTAATTCTGGCTACTCGGAAGGCTGAGGCAGAAGGATCCGGAGCCCAGCAGGTCGAGGCTGCGGTGGCCGGGAGCGGCCACTGCACTCCAGTCTGGGCGACAGAGTGAGACTCCGACGCAAAAAACAAAAAACAAAAACCCGTAATGAAACAAATCACTGAATAAAGTCAGAAGACTTGGATCATAAACAGAAATAATGCACAAACTACCTATAAGATCTTAGCTGAGCAATAGAGTAATTTTGTGCCCCAGTTTGCAGAAATATAAAATGAGAAAAATGACGAAAAAACATCAATGCTTTTTTCAGTTGAAAAACAAAATCCAAAGAAAACAAAACAAAAAAACCCCAAACCATTCATGTTAATTGCCTTCTTCCTCAGCTCATGTTGGTACATTACAATACAATGAACTTTCAGTAGAATAGTTTATTCAGTTCTGTTTTAATTTGAGTTAAAACCCATGTGCTATGCTAAAAAATAACACAAAATAAAAATATAATAAATTGAGGTATTTTTTCTCTTTTAGAACATATTAGCAAAAACATTTTTGGGAAAATGAGGACAATTTATTGTAAGATTATATGAACTTTTGAATCTATAGTAATGTTTCTTTCTAATTAATATTTTTGAATTATGATAAAACCATATCTTAAAGGAAAACACATGGAGGCTAAAATATATGGACACAATATGTTTTTACATTCACATAAAATTTTAAATAGTTAATTGAATTTTTATAAAAATATGACCAAAAGAAACTACAACACTTATTTGCTTTGAATTAATGTTTTTTTTTTTTTTTGAGTTGGAGTCTCACTCTGTCGCCCAGACCGGAGTGCAGTGGCCGCTCCCCAGCCACTGCAGCCTCGACCTGCTGGGCTCCGGTGATCCTTCCGCCTCAGCCTTCCAAGTAGCCGGAATTACAGGCATGCGCTACCACGCCGGGCTGATTTTTTGATTTATTGTAGAGATGAGGTCTCGCTGCCCAGTCGGGTCTCGAACCCGCGGACTCAGGCAATCCACTCACCTCAGCCTCCCAAAGGCGCGGGATTACAGGCTGAGCCACTGAGCCCAGCTTTGAATTAATGTTTAATGATTTTCAGATTTTCTGAACTTACAAAGGATCTTAATATTTATAAAACATAATGGATTCGAATTAGGCATTAGATGAGGATCTTTACATATTGCTTTCACCATAAAAATGAAAACAAGACATGTTTTTGAAATTTAGGGGTTCGGATTTTAATCAAGTTTTTTCATATTTTTATTTTAAAATGTTTTATTGATACATACTAAATATACATATTTTCTTGGTGTATGTGATAATTTGATACATTCAGGGTATTGGAATACTCATAACCTTAAATATTTTTCATTTATGGTAAAAACATTGAATTAGTCTCCTCTAACTGTTTTGAAATGTATAATTGATGAATTTTAACCATAGTCACCCTACCTAATATATGGAATATTGAGGTTTTTTGTTTTTGTTTTGTTGTTGTTGTTGTTGTTGTTTTAGCATACTGAGCAACCCCCTTCAGTGCTCACAGTCCATGGTTAAGGAGACTGGGCAATGGTTTGAGGTTGCAGTTTACTCTGGCATGGGTACACTATAAGAGACCCACAAAGAAGAGTCTGCCATAAATCCATTACCATGCTCAGGTCTAACTTCTATCTAACTGTTTATTATACCCATTAATCAGTCTCTCTTCATATCACCCTTGCCTCTGGTAACTGCCAATCTACTCTTTAGCTTTATGAGATTTAACTTTTTAAGTTCTCACGTATGAATGAGAACATGAAATATTTGATTTTTTTGTGTTTGGCTTATTTCACTTAACATAATAACCTCCAGTTTAATCTATGATGCTGTGAATGACAAAATTTCATGTTTTAATTGCTGAATAATATTCTGTTGTGTATATATATGTATATATATGCATATATATACATATATACATATATATATATCACATTTTTTTCCATTCATCCATTGACAGACAATTACTCTGATTCCATATTTTGACTACTATGAATAGTGCTGCAATAAACAGGAAGTGTAGATAAGTCTTTGAAATATTGATTACCATTTTTTGGAGATTTTTTCGAGGAATGTTTATACTGTTTTTTTGTAGTGGCTGTACTAATTTACATTTCCATCAGCAGTATATAAGGGTTCTCCACATTCTTTTTTTTTTTTTTTTGAGTTGGAGTCTCACTCTGTCACCCAGACTGGAGTGCAGTGGCCACTCCCGGCCACTGCAACCTCGACCTGCTGGGGTCCGGCGATCCTTCCGCCTCAGCTTACCAAGTAGCTGGAACTACAGGCGTACACTACTACGCCCAGCTAATTTTTTGATTTTTATTGTAGAGATGAGGTCTCGCCTGCCCAGGTGGGTCTCGAACCCGCGGGCTCAGGCAATCCACTCACCTCAGCCTCCCAAAGGCGCAGGATTACAGGCTGAGCCACCGAGCCCGGCTGTTCTCCACATTCTTATCAGTTTCTGTTATTCCCCACCTTTTGATAAAAGTCATTCTCACTAGGATAAGATGATATCTCATCATGGTTTTTATTTGTGTTTATCTTATTAGTCATGTTGAACATTTTTTTCATAGGACTATTGGTCATTTGTATGTCATCTTTTGAAAAAGTTTTAACCAAGTTTTGAAGTAAACTGTGACACCATAAAAGTATTATAAAAGATAAATAGAATGGTATCATCTAAATATGCTACATAATTGAGCAGAAAATATACATTTTTATAATATAAAAATATATAATAAAAGATTATATATAATGATGATATGTGAAACCTATATTGCCAGCCAATAAAATACAGTCTTTTGAAATAAGAATGAATTTTTACAAAGAAGATACATAGATATATCTATGGGATTTCCATATGTCCAAAGTAAGGTTAAAAGAGATGCTCAAATGTAAATAGAGACATGTTATCAAAAGAGAAGTGAATTATTTTCATTGTATTTATTATAAAGGAACCACATTTAGATCCAAGGTGTCGTTGGTATTCTTTTTATTTTTTGGATTTCTCCAAGTTCCTCTGGTGCTACCCATCTTATGCATACTCAAATTCACTCCCTATCTCATGAACCATTTTCGCAATTCTAACAATTCAAAATATGTCATACTTTATTATGTTTGTAATTAAATTTGTTTAATTCCCATGTACACAAAGTGAAAATCAGAGTCCTATATTATTGTTCATTATCAGGTCCCTATTTATTTCTTTAACCTCATCCTTTAAAGATATCATACTCTAAGATCCTGAACTATTTTCAGTTTCTGATCTTTTATGTATCTCGATTCTGGGCAATAAGTATCTGCCTGTAGGGTTTTCACCCCATACATTTCTTGGCTAAGTCCTCCACTTTTGACATTGATTTTTCTAGAACTCTTTTCTAACTCTCCATTGTTTTTCTTCTAGAAATCTTACAACCAGCTCAAATCAAATCAGCTTTAACACTAAATGGAAATTGTTTGTTAGACTGCTAACAATATGGGATTCTATTTGCTTCTGTTTTCCCATTTTTTTACCCTAGCACTTAAGCTATAATAGATGCTAAAAACCAATTAGATATAAATTAATGCTAGTAATTCACTACTTGTGAATTCAATGTGCTTTAATGTCATCATACTGTAAATGATGACAAATTAATGTGCAAACAGGCAAACAGCAATAGTAACAAAATAGATAATATACAAAAACATTTTTCTATTATAGAGTAATATGTGTATATTAAGATATTATGTGCTAAATTAATGGACCTAGATAGATATAGACATAGATTATATTACACTCAGATGTGCAATATATATTATATTACATTTTTCATAGTCAAACAATTGAAATGCATATATATTACAGTCTAAAACCTTAAATTTCTTTCCTAGGTATTACCAAAGTAAAGGTAGGTCCCTTGCAAATAGTTTGTTGCCTGTTATTGGAACATTATGCAAGGATTGAATTGTTAAATCTGTACCCTAAGTTGGCTAAATGTCCTGAAATTCCAAGGCAACAACTTCCACAATTTATCATTTAACTATTTTAGTCACTGATTTGACCTATGAGTAGAATCTGTCATTTTGTAGAACTATTGGAGAGCTTATCCTCATTCAGATGTAACTATGAAAAAGTCTTGGATAACTGGGGATAAGTGTTTTACCTTTTTCTGCAAAACCATAGATGCACATCTATGAAACTTTGTAATATATTTGAAGTCATGATTCTTGAAATCTAAAGATGGCAACTTATATTGATTATTCTAATTCAGGCTCAGTGGCACACACCTGTAATCCCAGCTACTCAGGATGCTCAGGTAAGAGGATTGCTTGAGCCCAGTAGTCTGAAGTTGCGGTGAGCTATGATCATTCCACTGCATGCCAGGTTCGGCAACGGAATGAAACTTTGTCTCTAAAAACAAAAATAAAAGAGATTATTTTGTTCATTTTCTTCTTTTTTTGAATAAAAATTAGCCCAAATTATGACTACTGAAAGTCATTACTGACATCTGTTTTGTATTTTTGTATTCTTTATATTCACCTGATAAACTTTCATTTGATTGTTATCACCTATATTGTGACAAAAGCTATATATGAATGCATACTTTGATAAAAATGCAACACTGATTCTCTTAATTTACTAGAAACTTTTAAATGAATGATTATTAGAGTCATTTGAATAAGGAATGATAAGGAATAGAAAGATAGATTTTAAAATTTATATATCTAAGATATGCTTAATTAAAATAACTTAGATGAACTTAGATGTCATCATTCCCATCTTCACACCAAGAAAAACACTATACAGACTGAAAGCAACAACACTTCTTAGACCTACAAGATAGCTGAATTGTAGTCACAGAAAAAACTACTACTCCTTAAATTATAGAAGAAAATACAAAGAAACAGAGTTTACCAGAGCAAAAATTCAGTAGGCTGGAGTCCTAAATTGGATAAAATGGCTCATGGGGGAAAAAGTCATAGCTATTTGGTGACCAAAGGACTTTTTAAACATATGCATATAATATTTAGTTTAGATAAATGTTCTGCTTGAATGTCAGACTTCTTTGTCTTCTCCTATATTCAGTTAAATCTGCTACAATCCTAAGTGATTTTTGGGCAGAAACTACTGGAGAAGTTTGTCATCCTTGGTTCAATATATATATATATATATATATATATATTTTTTTTTTTTTTTTTTTTTTTTAATGAGTTGGGATTACAGGCTGAGCCACCGAGCCCGGCTAAAACTTATTTTTTAGAGATAAACATGTTTATTTGGAGATTTGGAAAGATTCACTTAACATTTTGGAATTCTAATATTAAATCATGGAGAAGAATGATTTTATGAAAACCTAGCTCCTGTGATTTTTAAAAAATTTGATGAAACCGAGACCCAACAAATCTATTATACTAAAATCGATCTAACTTGAGGAAGGTCAATATTCAATTCAATTCCCCTCTAGCCTTTCAAGAAGGGGAAGGGAAATACCTAAATCCAGGCCTCTTTAGACTTCCTGTATAGCACAGGAGGTTTGAGGAAAATTGGGAAGCATTTAAGAAGGTAATAACCATGGATTCAGGCTCAATACAAGACTGAAAATTAATAGGACTATAAAAGACTTCCTATCATCATATCAATAGAGCTCCTATATAAGAATGGTGTGTGATGACTAAAAGAACTGCTTACCTCATACCTTATTTAAGAAGGTCTCTATGAAAACCCAAGATCAACAGAGGAGATAAAAACAAAACATTAGAAATAAATTTAATCTCTGAGACCTACAGCAATAGCAAAGAGTAAATATAGCCTTACTACTAGAAGTAAATACAAAACCATAGTCTGAAGACCTACTTACATCAGGTCTTTTTACTAAGTATAACATGTCTTCTTTTCAACAAAAACTTACAAAGCGTACCAAGACTTTCTTTCTACCCTCCACCCACAAAACAGTATAAAGAAAAAGAACAACCATCAGAACCAGACAGATATGGCAGAGACTGTGGAATTTTCAGGTGAGGGACTTAAAAACAACTGAGATTAATATACTTAGGGTTCTAATGGGGAAAAAAAGTCAAGAATATGGAATCCACCTAAGTGTTCATCAATGGATGAATGAATAAAGAAAATGTGGTATGCATAATGGAATATTATTCTGCCATAAAAAATGAAACCCTGTCACTTGCAGCAACCTGAATAGACCTGGAGGTCATTATACTAAGTGAACTAAGGCCCTAAAGACAAATGTCACATCTTCATTCACACATGGAAGGTTAAAAAAAGAAGTTGATCTTATGAAGGTAGAGAGTAGAATGGTACTTACCAAAAACAGGGAAGGAGGCAGGAAGATGAAGAGAAGTAGGTTATTGGGTACAAACATACAATTAGATAAAAGAAATAAGTTCTAGTATTCAATAGAGCATTGGGGTGACTATAGGGAACAACAATATATTGTATATTTCAAAGTAACTAGAAGAGAAGATTTGAAATATTCCTAACACAAAGAAATGATAAATATTTGAGGTAGTAGGTATGATAAATACTCTTAGTTGGTCATTACACATTTTGTGCATATATCCAAATATCATATTGGATATTTGTGTAAATATGTACACATATTATATATTAGTAAAAAGTAAACTAAATAGGTTGACATAATAAATTGTATTTATTTCAGCATCATCCTCTCCCAGAGCTTTTAGATTCTTTCTCATATGGTTTTTCAGGAAAATTCCAGGATTTTATCTTTATTAGCATTAGATCATCCCTGAGTTCTATTAATCAACCTGTCAGGTGATTAATATTCCTCCCAACCAACATATACCTTTGTAGGTTCATACATATCAAAATATTTATGCCAATCAGTTCCTCTATTTCATTCTCTTTGTTCTAACGTTCTCAAAATTTGGTTGCATACATATTTTATAGACCCTTGTTGATACAAACTGATGTCACCTTGCATTATACTTAGTGCGAAGAGGCTATTTCATCTTGAACAAGACCTTCAGTTTCCCCATCTTAGCTATGCTGGAAGGTAATTCTTATTAGGTGTATGGAGGTAATGAGGAGCAATCTGTTATGGTCTTGACACTCACTATCCCTTAGTGAGCAATTTGTGTGTGTGTGTAGCTATTGAAAAGAGTTTATGCCAGAGAAGGTAAGTTCCTTCCATTTAGTAGTGAGGGGCTGCCTTTGTTGACAAATGTGAGGGCTTTAGAGGTTTGAAGTTTTAAGACTCATCGTATTTGAGCAAAATTCCTTAAATATAATTCTGGGGTTTTCATCAATGCCTTTATTTGATACTGAAATTCTGCTTTGTCATGTTCTGTGCTCAGTCCTTAATGTTATCTTCCTTAAAAAATACAGCGATGAGGGATTTGTTTTGAAGTTGGCACACAAGTTTTCCAATTTTCCAGTTGGGCTCTCTGATGAGCATTTAAACCTTTCAAATGAGTCGTTCAATCTGTCATCATTCTAGATCTATCAGAAGCAATGTAGTGATTCCAGAAGCTTTGTAATCACTATTGTTACCATGGTTTTTAATTTCTACAAACACGTGACCTACAAGTGTCTTGCACTTGACTTATACTCCATCCCTTGCAGGAGGAGCTGTACATCAAAAATTCATTATCAGATCTTACTGAAATTATGGTATATTATTTCCTCCTTAGAAAGTCTTCTTTCTGCCGGGCTCGGTGGCTCAGCCTGTAATCCCACTCTTTGGGAGGCCTAGGTGAGCGGATTGCCTGAGACCGCAGGTTCGAGACCCGCCTGGGCAACTTGGTGAGACCTCATTTCTACAATAAAAAAAAAAAAAAATTAGCCGGGCGTGGTAGCACGCGCCTGTAGTTCCAGCTACTTGGAAGGCTGAGGTGGAAGGATTGCCGGAGCCCAGCAGGTTGACGCTGGAGTGGTGGGATGACCATGGCACTCCAGCCTGGGCAACAGTGTAAGACTCCAACTCATAAAAAAAAAAAAAAAAGATGAGAAAGGAATGAGGAAGAATAATCCAGAGAGAAGGTTTAGGCTGGAGTCCTAAATTGGATAAAATTGCTCATGAGGGAAAACGTCATAGCTATTTGGTGACAAAATGATTTTTTAAATATATGCATATAATATTTAGTTTAAATAAATGTTCTGCTTGAATGTCAGACTTCTTTGTCTTCCCCTATATTCAGTTAAATCTGCTACAATCCTAAGTGATTTTTGGGCAGAAACTACTGGAGAAGTCTGTCATCCTAGGTTCAATATTGTGCTAAATTGATATTGGAAATGAAAGATGACATCTGGCCTGACTCGGTGGCTCAGCCTGTAATCCCGCGCTTTGGGAGGCCAAGGTGAATGGATTGCCTAAGCCTGCAGGTTCCATACCCGCCTGGGCAACTTGGTGAGACCTCATCTCTACAATAAAATCAAAAAATTAGCCAGGCGTGGTAGCGCAGCCACTGCACTCCAGTCTGAGCGACAGAGTGAGACTCCAACTCAAAGAAAAAAGTCTTCTTTCTTTGACTGAAATAGGTGAATAACTTAATCCCAGAATCCTATTTCCAGGTTCTATTTCTGGAGAAACAGTATAAATTAATGTTTTCTTTTTTTGACTGGAAACAGGTGGTATAATTACATGAAGATAATTTAATAAAAAAGACATTTAAAAATTGTGGATATGGTTAAGGAGAAGCATCCCTTAGCTAGTCACAGAAAAGGACAAGGAGAAGAAACATCTACTGGAACACAGTGATAATAATGTATCTGTAAGATTTCATTCCTGATGAGAGCTGTGACTTTTGATAAAGGGAGATAGCTCACCTACGGAAGCACCAAAGATAATGAGTTGGAAAAAGACATTCTCCAGACTTCTTTTTCTCATGCCTTCTAATCTTCATGGAACATATGGAAGCTATTTGAGGCAACACATTCAGATTAAACTCTCTGGAAATATAGCAGGTTACAAAAGCAGAGAGAGTAGATCTGGAGAGAAAATTCAACAGAATTATAGAATTTTCACCATGTTTTATTATTACAGGTTATTAGAACAGAAGACTGATATTCTATTTCAGCTCATTAAAATTATGTATATATGTAAAATTTGAAAATTGTTAATAATAACAACAAATGTAGCCCCAAAATTAAATTTAGTTATATAATTATTAGTGCATAAACATTGGTCCATAATTTTAATGCACAAATGAGCTAGAGAGGAAGTAGTACATTTTGACATATGTAAAATAATTTATCACATATTTGAGTAGAATGTTTTAATTTTGACCTTTAAAGTTATAAAGGTTTGTTTTATTTAACATAACTTTACTGAATTCAAAAAATTTCTACCAGATGTACTCTGATACATTACAACATTACAAGTGTCTCCAATCTATTTAAGGTTTCTCCCCCTCAGAGTTTTGTGCTTTGTTTATTTATATATATATTTTTATTTATAGAGATGTATTGTACAAGTCAGGATTAGCTATACAATAAGGCTGCATGCAGGTGAGGTTTGGGACTCCAACTGGTCTTCACTTCTCCTGATTTAGGACCAGGCAACCTTTGTGTTGTTATGTGTACCCTCTCTTTCCCCTGGCAGTGTCCAGTGACTGCTGATTCCTTCCTAGTGATAATACAATGAATATTAATGTCACACTTATGAGTGAGAACACATAGTATTCAGTTCTTTGAATCTGTGATAGATCAATAAGTATGATGGTCTCCAACTCCATCCAATTTACTGTGAAATCCATGATTTTTCACTTTTTTATGGCTGCGTAATACTCCATCATGTATATGTTCCACGTTATTTACGCAGTCCACTTTTAATGGACAGTAGGGTTGGTTCCATGTTTTTGCTTTTGTGAATAGTGCAATTTGCTATATTTCACACAACTTTACTGAATTCAAAAAATTTCTACCTGATGTAATCTGATACAAGTGTCTCCAATCTACTTAAAGTTGTTAAAATAAATATTGCAAGAAGACATGCACAAGTGATTATAAAATAAACATAGCTGACAAACAATTTAACTTTTTTCTAGTTACATTCACATTAATAGTATGAGTAGTTTTTCTGAAATTCAGACTAATTGACTCCAAAATATACAAGGACATTCTTCTTTTATGTCTAATCTTAGATGGAAAGAGTTAAAAATAGTTATTGAAATGTGCATATTCCACAAGAAGGTTGAAATATTTCCATGCACCTTCTCAGACCACAGTGGAATAAAAATAATATTGACACCAACAAAATTTCCCCAACACCCACAAAGACATGGACAATAAACAGCATGATGCCGAACAACAACTGGGTCAATACTGAAATCAAAGCAGAAATTAAAAGATTCCTGGAAATAAGTGAAAATGAATAAATATCTTATCAAAACATCTGGGATGCCATGAAAACCGTTCTGAGAGGAGTTTATATCTCTACAAGCACACATCAGGAAAATGGAAAGATCACAAGTTGAAAGTCTAACAAATCACCTGAGGGAGCTAGAAAGAGAAAACCACCAAAACTCTGACTTTAGCAGAAGAATTCAAATCACCAAAATAAGAGGGGACAGATACAGGACATAGAAGACAAAAATACCATAGAAAACATCAAGAAAACAAAAAGCTGGTTCTTTGAAAGAATTAATAAGACTGATGGACCCCAAGTCAGAAAGACCAAGAAAAAGAGAAAAAGCCCAAATAAACACAATCAGAAATATAAAAGAACAAATCACAACTGACCTCGAAGAAATACAGAAGATTATCAGAAATTGCTATGTACACCTATAAGGAAACAAACTTGACAACCTAAATGAAATGAAGGGCTTTCTGACATCACACAACCTCCCCAGGTTGAAACAAGAAGACATTGAGACACTAAATAGACCAAAAACAACCCAGGAAATTGCCTCTGTCATAAGAAAGCTACCTACAAAAAAAAAAAAAAAAAAAAAAAAAGCCCTAGACCAGATGGCTTTCCAGCAGAATTCTATAAAATGTACAAAGAGCTGATACCAATCCTATTGAAAATATTCCAGCCAGTAGAGAAAGATGAAGTTCTTCTGAAATCATTTTACAAACCTAACAACACACTGATATCCAAAACAGGTAAAGATCCAACAAAAAGATAGAGTTACAGGCTAATATCCCTTATGAACATAGATGAAAAATCTTCAACAGTTCTAGCTAATTGGATCCAAAAACACATGTCAAAAATCATCCACCATGACCAAGTAGGCGTCATCCCCAGGATGCAGGGGTGGTTCAACATTCACAAGACCATAAATGTCATTAAATACATCAACAGATGTAAAACCAAGAACCACATGTTTATCTCATTAGATGCAGAAAAAGCTTTTGATAAAATCCAGCATCCCCTCTTGATAAAAACCCTCAGACATTTAGGTATAGAAGGAACCTAGGTATGGAAGGAACCTCCAAATAGTAAGTGCCATCTATGATAAACTCACAGTTCACATATTGCTAAATGGACAGAAACTGGAATCATTTCCCATGAAAACTGGAACAAGACAAGGTTGCCCACTCTCACCCCTCTTGTTCAACATTGTGTTGGAAGTCCTAGCTCGGGCAATTAGACAAGAGAAGGACATCAGGGGTATCCAAATAAGAAAAGAGGAAGTCAAGTTATCCGTCTTTGCTGATGATTTGGTCCTATAGCTTGAAAATTCAAAAGAATCTGTCAAAAACCTGCTTGCACTGATAAACGAGTTTGACAAAGTCTCGGGGTCCAAAATAAATGTGCAAAAGACAGTTGCATTCTTATACACCAACAAAAAGCAGGCAGAGAACCAAACAAAAAGCACAATCTCATTCACAATAGCAAAAAATGGAATACCTTGATATCTATCTAACCAGAGAAGTAAAAGACCTTTACAATGAGATCTACAAAACACTACTCAATGAAATCCAAGAACACAAATGAAAAATATTTCATGCTCATGGATAGGAAGAATCAACATTTAGATGTCCATTCTACCAAAGGCAATCTACAGATTCAATGCAATACCCATTAAATTGCCAACATCATTCTTCTCAGACCTGGAAATGTCAATATAGAAATTCATATGGAAACATAAATGACTATGAATAGTCAAAACAATCCTTAACACAAGACACAAAACAGGAAGCATCAAACTTCCAGACTTCAAACTTTACTATAAGGCTATAGTAATCAAAATAGCCTAGTATTGGTACAAGAATAGTCATTAAGACCAATGGAACAAGATAGAGATTCTGGAATCAAAGCCTCAATTTTTCCACCAAATCATCTTTGACAAAGCCTCCACCAACAACCACTGAGGAGAGGAGAACCTATTTAGTAAATGGTGCTGGGAAAACTGGCTGATCACATGCAGAAGATTGAAACAGGATCCCTATCTATCACCATACACAAAAATTAGCTCTAAATGAATCAAAGACCTAAAAATAAAACCTCAGACTATAAGAATCTTAGAAAATACAGAAGACACCCTTATGGAAATTGGAACTGGCAACCAATTCCTGATCAAAACCTAAGTGCCCATACCATAAGAAATAAGATCGACAAGTGGGACCTCATTAAACTGACAAGCTTCTGCGAAGCAAATTAAACCATCAAGAGAGCAGTGAGATAGTTCACAGAATGGGAAAAAATATTTGCCAACTGTATATCTGACAAAGGCCTACCATCCAGGATCTACAAGGAACTCAAACACACTGAAAAGAAAAAAACAAACAGCTCCATTAAAAAGTGGGCAAAAGACATGAATAGACACTTCTCAAAAGAAGATATACGGGCAGCCAACAGACACTTGAAAAAGTACTAGGCCTCACTAATCATTAGAGAAATGCAAATCAAAACCATATTAAGATACCACCTAACCCCATTAAGAATGGTCATAATTAATAAAGCAACAACAACAGATGCTGGCGAGGATGCGGAGAAAAAGAAACGCTTCTACACTGCTGGTGGGAATGCAAACTAGTGCAACCTCTTTGAAAGACATATGGTGATTTCTGAAAGAACTATTAATTAACCTTCCATATGATCCAGAAATCCCCCATTGGGAATATACCCAGAGGAACTGAAATCATTTCACAAAAAAGATACCTGAACACACGTTTGTTGCAGTTCTAGTCACAGTAGCAAAAACATGGAACCAACCAACTTTTCTTACAATGCTGCCCATTGAAGCTGACTGGATTTAAAAAAAAATTGGTGCATATACACAATGGAATATTAAGAAGTCATAAAGAAGCACAAACATATATGAACTTTGCAGCAACTTGGATGGATTTAGAGTGATCTATCACAGAAACAAAGAAGAGAGTACCATATATTCTCACTCATAAGTGGACCTTGAACATTTATCATCATACTATAAGAAAGGGATTGGCAGTTGAGGGAAACTGTCAGGGGAGGGAGGGGCACACCTCATCAACAAGGGTACTTGCATAATGAACATTTGTATACCTAACCCTGAATAGTACCCATATCTTTAAAAAATAAAATAAAATAAAAGTGTGCATGTTATTCAGTAGGATGCTTGGTAAGTGGGATTCTTCTGATTGTTGAAAGTAATTAAATAATAACAAATAGTGCTTTTCTCCTGCTTATTGGTTACTTTGTGCATACATCAAATTTTATTTGACCTTTATACATGTCAACTAAACAATATTATGCTAACATTTCAGAGAGACATTCTGATTACTTAAAAAAGCCTAGCTAAATTGTGTTTATTTATGTTAACTTTGAAGTCAATATGCTCCAAAATGCTTATTTTGCAATGTAAAAGATGACAAATGTCAAATTGAGTCGCAACTGTCTAGAGTGAATAATTGCTCTCATACTGTTAAGAAGTGGCATCCAAAGCATACATTATTATTCCTCACCCTGAGCAGATTTAATTATATATTTTGAATCAACATCTTATATGGATTAAAGTGAAACAGCTTTCCTTAAGACGGGATTTAGCCTTGAAAATCCTGAAGCAACGAACTCACCTCATTATACGTGAACACAGACTTAGTGCATAATCCCTAATTCTCCCTTAAAAAAAATTGAAAAGCCTAAAATAGCTTTTTGAAAATCCACATCAGTACATCAAAGTATATTTGTTAATGTGTTAGTAGGTTCATACTGTTTATATGCCTTTTAATTTGAGCCAGTAGGTAAAGAATTCTGTTTTCATTATTGGTATACAATGTGCTCCATTGACTTTACTTTTATAATAATATATTTTAGCCGGGCTCGGTGGCTCAGCCTGTAATCTTACGCCTTTGGGAGGCTGAGGTGAGTGGATTGCCTGAGCCCACGGGTTCGAGACCCGCCTGGGCAGCGAGACCTCATCTCTACAATAAATCAAAAAATCAGCCGGGCATGGTAGCGCATGCCTGTAATTCCAGCTACTCAGAAGCCTGAGGCGGAAGGATCGCCGGAGCCCAGCAGGCGAGGCTGTGGTGGCCAGGAGTGGCCACTGCACTCCAGTCTGGGCCACCGAGTGAGACTCCAACTCAAAAAAAAAAATATATATATATATATATTTTAATATGTTAAATATATAAGCTTATCTAAAAATATAATTTTTTTTTACTTCTTTCAGAATGTCAGAGAAAATTATTGGAAAGATTCTTTCTGATGAAACACAGGTTTTCTGGCACTATCCCAATTGATTTCTTACTTTTCTTTACAACCATAATTTGAGTTCTTACAAATGCTAGCAGGCACACAGCTTATTTACTGTTTATAAAAATGCTAGAAAATCTACTTGTGAATTTAGAATTAGTTTTTTTGATTGGCACAAAAAGCAAAATCCGTGCATACATGAAAATAACAGCTGCAGCAGTCGAAAAACACTGAAATATTTTTATTTAAATGACCAAAGTGGACTTTATTTTTTCACCTGATTATAAATCCACATGAAAAACTAGCCGAAATAAGACTAGTGTACTCTCTTCTCTGATGAACAGAACTGTGTTTTAAAAAGCTGTTTCACCAATAACTTGGAGACTATTGATTTTTACATTATTTTATAATTCTTTACTACTTAGTATATTATAGTTATTTCTTCACATTAGTTTTAATATATTATCAAAAGCATGCTATTTGCTAGTCATTACAATAGTTGATTTATGTATATTCATTTACTTACTTTTTAAAATATCTTCTTTGGGAATTATTACTATTATTTTAAAAATTAGGAAAATGAGACTCATTTTGGTGCCATAAGTTTAGTGTCAATTATGTTGTCACTATAATTACAAACATACAAGTAAATAAAGTAATACAGATATGCATGTACCTACACAATTTTCCTTTGCATCATATATTATGAATAATTATTAGCAACTTTTCAAAAATTTATAAACTTATTCATTAGAGATAGGTACTTTTCTATAATATCACTGTATATTAACTGTAATAATTTTATTAAAGCAGTGCAAATTTTAAAAATATATATGTACTCATTAATTCAAAGTATACTTTCCAGATAATAGTATGCAACATCTTGCCTAATGAAGGAGTTTTTACAATTATATTACTTTTCTTCACACATTTTATATTTCATGATTTTTTTACTACCACCTTTTCTTTTTGTAACCAATTTGTTGGAACAACGTTGACAGGAGCACAGTTGGAGATACAGAGAATGAATCCCTGAGGAAAACATGGTTCAATTTCATGCATGAGTGTTCATCTTAAAACTAACTTATTTAACAAGGGTAGGTTTTGAAAATGGTTCCAATGTTAAAAATATATATATAACAATAGCTTGAAGGGAAAGATAGCATGAAAGACAAATGTCTGTCCCTTAATCAGTTTCTGGGTGACATGAATTGATTCTCTTGCTAAAAAGTAATTTTCAGTGAATAGAACTCTAAATATCCAAATGGAATAAATCCAGATTCCCATTTTCTTTCTCATTATTTTATTAATGTTATAGCTGAATTTTAACATTAGTATGATTATATTGTTTTGCATTGCTTTGTTGGTTGGCGAATTGTCTAGCTTTATACTTGATGTTGATTTAATGACTTGTACTTCTCTGTTCAGTGGAAAGTTATCATCAGTCTGGATAAAGCCTTTGATATTTTCCATTCACTTGTAGTTTTCCTGATGGGTGTCCACATTTATGTATTTTAATGTAAGTGCTTGCATATGTGTATCAATTTTCCAGAATATATAATATTTGATTATGTATGCATATTTACATAATGTTTGTAAGAGCTCATTCTATTTGTTTACTTTTAATGAAATATAATGTATTTTTTAAAATAGATCCAAGTTGCTACATGTATATCTACTTCATCAATTCTGACTGCCACAAGTTAATTCAATACATGCGTGGCCTCATTCCTCTTGTCTGCTCCCCTGGCGATGACACACAGATTGCTTCTAGCTCTCAGTCTTTGTAAACGTAATATGAGAAAAATCTTTGCATACATCTATTTGTAGAATTTTCTTGAGCTTCCCTGGGAAAGTATATCTAGAAATAGTTTTATAGGATACCAAAGCAACAAGATGTTTCACAAAGTACCTCCAGATTGTTTCCCAGAATTTCAATTATACCTTACATTTACCTTGAACTGTGTATGAAAATATCACCTTTAACATAATTGTCTATCTCAGATTTGTTTTAACATGTTCTAGATATTAGTGGAAATCTTCATGATATGACATTTATCAATGCAGGAAACACAAGTCTCCATTTATTTATGTCTTTTTATATACAAATGAATAACATTTTATTAATTTTCGAAAACATATCTATGGTATTCAGCAGCAGATTATAGATATTTTCCAGATTTTTATGGCATTTGAAAATAACTTTCATATTTCATTCCTGGGTTTGTTCTTGTTGTTATAGAGGAGCTTCTATTGTAAGTTGATGTTTCTTCCTGGTTAAGTTCTCTGGGAGCAGAAACTTATCGGTGAGATGCAAGATGGCTGTTCAGTTTTAGCACCTGCTACAGGAAAAAGGGGAAAACACCAAGTCACTAAACTTGGATGGTCCTGAGAAAGAAGTAATACTCTACCAGTTTCTACTCTTAGTACTTAAGAGACCAATACTATGGGAGTGAACAAGCATGCACAAAATCCAAGAACTCTGATTTTATCATACTGGAAATTCCAAAATTCAGCCTTCTGAGATCAAATACTAGCTAAGTGTAATTTTCCTGCCACCTCTGCCATGGTCTTAGATAAGAGAAGAAACTTTGAACCTACCAGATCAGTTTGATGCCAGCTGGTCATCATTGAATGTCTTTAGTCAATGCCACCTGAAGCAACAGAGAATCACAGCTGATGACAGCTCAGGGTGTATCCAGGAAAACGTTAGGTATAATAAAATGGTGACTTTAAGGCTCAAATTTTGGAATAATTTATGTAATAATATATATGCAGATTACATTCACTGTTTTAAAAAACACTATTCACATTTTCTGTTGCTACAAATAATATTTTACTGTAAGTATCATCTGTTCAACTTTAAGTCAGTTGCAAAGCTATTGTATACGTATTTGTGTGCATGTATGTATTGTCAGTTTATTTCTAAGTGCAAGGTTTAATTGTATTTTATACTAAGAGAAACACTGACAACAGAATGTTGTATGAAGTATAAAAAATCATGAATTTAAGGAGACTAACATTTGAAGACACAAGGGAAAATGAAATTATATATTACAATTTACTTTGTATTATTATTATTATTTTCACATGGATCCCAGCAAGCCGTTTTAAATGTTGGGGCATACTATGTAAATAAATATTAGATATTAAAAATATTTATTCTGCATGATTTAAAAATTTACAAACTAGTGCTAGTGAATAGGCATATCAAATAATTTTCAAATAAATAAAGAATACCAAAGTAGAACAGTTACTTTAGTGTACAGGAAGTCCTGAACAAGAATAAAAAGGATACTTTATCACATTTCATAGATTGCTATAGTGCAAGTATACAAGTGTCTAGAATAATATTAGTATACCATGATAGTTTAAAAATAAAGCTTTCATGGGTCCTACAGAAGACTTCCTACAGATTTGCTCCACCAATGTGCATGTGTGTGTGTGTGTGTGTGTGTGTGTGTGTGTGTGTGTGTGTGTGTATACAGTATACAGTGACATTACACTGAGTAAAATAAATGGGATAATTCTCTACTGTACCAGACTCCTCATTTCCCCAGAACTAAATATAAATAGCTAAAAGGTTGCCCATGATCTTTCCATTTGACATAAAGGTAAAAAAAAAAAGAGAGAGAGAGAGAGAGAGAGAAAGTTCTTTTATGCCATTGTGTGAATGCTGTGGTTACATGTGAAAATGCCTGATTCTATCCCTTACTAATGTAGATAAATATATAGGTTGGAGTAACACACACCAAGCTTCTCTGAACTGGACTATGGTATTTTACCCTCTCAATCCCAAAATATGAGCAGCAAATGGTCAAGATGCTAGGCTCTCCTGTCTAGAATAAGGTTGAAAGGACCAGTTGGAAAACAAAGAGGTTCTCTGAGTGCTTTTGATTAAAAAAATAGGACATATCTTCTTTGCTTAGATATCGGAATGATATAAGTTAACTGTGCCTTCCTGTTTTTGAAATAAGAATGAAAAATATGAGAAGGATTATGTTTAAAAAATTATGTATATGTACTATGGAATACTATGCAGCCATTAAAAAGAATGATATCATGTCATTTGCAGCAACTTAGATACAGATGGAGACCATCATTCTAAGTGCATTATCACAGAAACAAAAAACGAAATACCGTATGTTCTCATTCTTAAGAGGGAACTAAATACTGGGCATACACATGGGCACAAAGATGAGAACAACAACAGACACTGGGCATTGCTAACGAAGGGAGGAAGAAAGGAGTACCATGCTCACCACTGGGCCGGGACTTGAAGTGGGCTCATCAGAAACCCAAACCTTTACACAATATTACTATGTAACAGATTCTCATATGTACTTCATGATTCTAAAATTAAAAAAAAATACACACACACACACACACACACACACACACACACACACAAATATGTGATTTTCCCTTTTTTTTCCCTCTTTTAATTTTTATTTTAGAATTGTGGAGTACAATTCAGGGCTAGGTGTACAAATGCAATTACTTTATTGATGAGGTATGCCCTCCCCTTCCCCAGGTAGATATCGACTATTGTCAATCCTACCTCCCCACCCGCCCATCCCCTACCACGGTTTCCAGCCACTTTCAATCCTTTTCTTATAGTAATACGGTAGTTGTTCAAGGTCCACTTATGAGTGAGAACGTGTGATACTCAGTTCTTTGTTTCTGTGAGAGATCACTCAGTATTATACACTCTAATTCCATCCAGGTTGCTGCAAATTTCATGATTTTATTCTTCTTTATGGCTGTGTAATATTCCATTGTGTATATACCACATTTTTTTAATCCAGTCCTCTTTTGATGTGCAGCACAGTTGGTTCCATGTTCTTGCTATTGTGCACAATGCTGCGATAAACATACGTGTGCCAGTATCTTTATCATAGAGTGACCTGAGTTATTCCAGGTATATTCCTAGTAGGGGAACTGCAGGGTCATATGGAAGGTCGATTTTTAGAACTTTTAGGAATCACCACATTGTTTTCCACAGAGGATGTACTAGCTTACACTCCCGTGTAGTGTAGAAGTGTTCCCTTTTTGTCACATCCTCTCCAGCATCTGTTGTTTTTTGAGTTATTGATGATGGCCATTCTGACTGGAGTTAGGTGGTATCTCAGTGTAGTTTCAATTTGCATCTCCTTGATGACTAGTGAGGCTGAACATTTTTTCATGTGTCTGTTGGCTGCTCGTATGTCTTCTTTTGAGAAGTGTCTTTTCATATCTTTAGCCCACTTTGTAATGGGAATGTTTGTTTCTTTTCAGCATGTTTAAGTACCTTGTAGATCCTTGATGTTAGGTCTTTGTTAGACATGGAGTTGGCAAATATTTTTTCCCAGTCTGTGGACTGTTTTCCTGGTCTCTTGATGGTGTCTTTGGCTTTGCAGAAGCTTGTCAGTTTAATGAGGTCCCACTTATCTATCTTATCTCTTATGGCCTGGGCACTTCGGGTTTTGATCAGGAATTGGTTGCCAGTTCCAACTTCCATAAGAGTGTCTCCTACATTTTCTAAGGTTCTTACATTTTGAGGTTTTACATTTAGGTCTGTGATACATTTAGAGTTAATTTTTGTGTATGGGGATAGGTAGGGGTCCTGTTTCAATATTCTGCATGTGGTCAGCCAGTTTTCCAAGCACCATTTACTAAATAGGTTCTCCTCTCCCCAGTAGTCGATCGTGAAGGCTTTGTCGAAGATGAGTTGGTTGAGAAATTGAGATTTTGCTTCTGGAATCTCAATTCCATTTCATTGGTCTATATGCCTGTTCTTGTACCAATACCAGACTATTTTGATTATTATAGCTTTATAATATAGTTTAAAGTCTGGGAGTGTGATATGCCTCCTGCTTTTTTTTTTTTTTCCTGAGGATTGTTTTGACTATTCTTGGTCATTTATGTTTCCATATGAATTCCTGTATTGTTTTCCCTAGGTCTGAGAAGAATGTTGCTGGCAGTTTGATGGGTATTGCATTAAATCTGCAGATTGCCTTAGGTAAAATGGACATCTTAACAATGCTGATTCTTCCAATCCATGAGCATGGAATATTTTCTGATTTTTAAAATGATTCATCTTTTAGAATTGAGTATAGTTGATTTTTTTTATTCTTCATGCCCATTTCTTCAATCTAGCTGTTAAGCCATCCATGTATGTGTGTGCTTTGAAGTTCCATGCATGCTGTGTGGTTTCATATATGTAGTGACAAAGTGATCATTTATTAGACTGTGTCTACTGCATAGATATGATGTTTATACATACTAGCAAATTCTTCACTTGCTTTGCTAATAAAATTACCAAAAAAACATTTTTTTTTTCTTTTTGAGTTGAGGAATCACTCTGCCGCTAGTCTGGAATGCATTGACACAATCTTGGCTCATGACAACTTTGACTTCCTGGGCTCAGCCAATCCTTCTGCCTCAGTCTACAAATTAGCTGGGACTATGGGTGTGAACCACCACTCTGTTATTTTTAAAAAACTTTTTTGTAAGGATAGGGTCTCGCTATGTTGTTTAGGTTAGTTTCAAAATCCTGGACTCAAGTGATTCTTCAGCCTCAACCTGCCAAAGTGCTGGGATTACAGGTGTGAGCTATGCCTGACCAAAATTCAATGTTGTAAAAGTAACTAGTGCCTGATAATGATAAAGTATTCAAATATTAAAACAACGCATGCAATTTAAATATCAATAACTATTTCTATTCAATGATCAATTTATACATGTTATATACCTTTCATTTTCTCTGATTCCAACTCCAACATATCAAATTATTTTCCTGAATAACACATAATGAAACTTTTAATGAGTTAGTATTTTTTGCTATGACTCTTCCTTTTTAAAGTCTACATTTGCAGGATGGGCACAGTAGGTCACCCTATAATCCCAGAAGGCCAAGGCGAGTGAATTGCCTGAGCCCGCAGTTCGAGGAGCCCAGACTAGACAACTTGGTGAGACTTCGTCTCTACAATATATCAAAATATTAACTGAGCATGGTAGTGCACATCTGTAGTTTTGACTACTTGAAAGGCTGAGGCGGAACGGAGTGAGACTTCAACTCAAAAATTAAAAAAATAAATAAAACGTATTTGCAAATCAGAAGATTATGAGGATTAAAGCAGCTCGAGTAAGTTTCTCCTATGGAATAAACCACAATAGAGTTTCCTCAGCAACTAGAGATAAGACCAGAGCATGCCCCACGACTCTTCAACTCTTAAAATAAATGATAATAACCACAGAGAGTAAAGAAGAGGAAAATTCATCGACCTAGGCTGGAACTAGCCAAACTCTCACCTGCACCAATACAGTCCACTGGCACCCTCCAGACACAGTGGAGGGGCAAGTGAGGGGAAATTAAGAGTTCTGTGCTCCTGCCATGAACTTGCTGAACCTTCTGAACCTTGTGGTACCTCACAGGAAACTGCCTTCCTCACAGCCATGTTCTGCTGTATCCCCATGTGAAGAGGTGCAGGAAAAAAGAAAGTCTTGAGCAGCACCAGCCACCATTTCCCAGGCACTAGCTGACTGGGGAAGAGATGGGCCTTAAAGGCAAACTATCTATCTACAGAAAGTTCCTTGCTGAGGTGGTTGCCCTGAGAATAAGAAGAAAGGATCTCAGAACTGGAAGACAAGGCTTTTGAATTAACACAATCAGACAACAACAATAAAAAAAGAAGATAATGGGACAAAATCTCCAAGAAATGTGTAATAATTATGAAAAATGTCCAAACTTATGAACCATAGGTTTTCCTTAGAAAGAAGAGAAAGTAACAGATTTGGAAAACACATTTGAGGGAATAATGGAGAAAAACTTCTCTGGCCTTGCAAGAGATCTAAACATCCAGATACAAGAAGCCTAAAGAACGCCCAGAAGATTCTTTGCAAAAGGATCATCCCAAAGGCATATATTCATCTAGTTATGCAAAGTCAATGTGAAGGAAAGTATTTTAAGAGCAATAAGTCAAAAACATTAAATAAAGCATTACCTTACTTTTGTAAGGTAAAACTATTAGTCTAACACCAGAATTTTCAGAAGAAATCCTACAAGCCAGAATAGATTGGGGTTCCACCTTTAATCTCCTCAAACAGAATATCAGTCAGCCAAGAATTTTATATCACGGAAAACTAAGTTTTATAAATGAAGAAGAAATGAATTCTTTCCCAGAAAAGCAAATGATGAGGAAATTCATCAACACTAGACCAGCTCAATGAGAAATACTCAAGGGATTTATAAATATTGAAGCAAAAGGTTAAAATACACTAGTAGAAAAATGATGGAAACCATAAAGTTCATTATGGAACATGAACATAATAGAGAAAATTAATTAATTAGTTAATTAATTAATTAATAAAGCTACCAGATAAATAATATGATGAATGTAATAGAATCTTATAGATCATTATTAACTCTGAAAGTAAATGGTTTCAATACACGACTCAAAATATATATACTAGCATAATGGATAAAAAAACACAACCCAGATATCTGCTGCCTTCAAGTAATCAAATTAATTAACAAAGACTCCTACAGACTCAAGGCAAAGAGGTGTTAAAATATTTCACACAAATGCAAACCACAACCAAGCAAGAGTAGCCATTCTCACAGCCAAAGCTATGCTCAGAGGAAAATTTTTATTGCTTAAGGCCTACGTTAATAAGACTGAAAGATCACACCTCAAGGAACTAGAAAATCAAGAAAAACCTAACCCAAAGCTAGCAGGAGAAAAAAAATGAATATCAGAGCAGAGCTAAATGCAATTAAAATTTTTTAAAATGTAAAGGATCAATGAAACAAAAAGTTTTTTTTTGAAAAGATGAACAAAATGGAGGAACACACTAGCTAGCTCTTTATTTAATTAAGAAATAAAGAGAGATGATTCAAATTAGCTCAATCAGAAATGAAAATGAAGACATGGAAATTCAAAAGATCATGAGACTATTATGAACACCTTTATGCAAGCAAGCTAGACAATTTGAAGGAAATGAATAAATTTTGGAAATGTACAAGGTCCCAACATCGAATCAGGAAGAAATAGAAACTGAAATAATGAGTAGCAAGATTGAAACAGCGATTAGAAGTCTCCCAACAAAAATAAGTTCAGGATTTGATGGAATCACAGTTGAATTCTATCAGAACTTCAGAGAAGAACTGATACCAATTTTACAGAAATTATTCCACGAGACTGAAGGGAAGGATATCCTCCCTAACTTATTCTACTAAGCCAGTATCACTGATATAAAAGCCAGGAGATAACACAACAAAGAAAGGAAAATACAGACCAATATCTCTTGAACATAGATGTGAAAATCCTCAAATTCAACAGCACATAAAAAAAAAAAAAAAAGATACACCACAACCAAATGGGTTTCATACCAGGGATGCAAGGGTGGTTCAAAGCATACAGTAACTAAACATGATCAACTACATAAACAGTATTAAAAACAAAAATCATACTATCATTTCAATAGACACAGAAAAAACATTTAATAAAATCCAGTATTCCTGTATGAAAAAAACTGTCAGAAAAAATAGATATGGAAGGAACATATAATAATACCACAATAAATAATAAAAGCCATATGTGACAAACCCACAGCTAGTGTCATCCTGAACCAGAGAAATATTGAACACATTCCCCCTCAGAACTGAAAAAAAGATAAGGATGCCCACTTTCAACACTCCTATTCAACACAGTACTGAAAATCATAGTCAGAGTAATCAGACAAGGAAAAAGAAATAAAGCATATCCACATGGGAAAAATAGAAGAAATAAAACTCTCTCTCTGTGCCAACAGTATAATCTTAGACCTAGAGAATCCTAAATTCCTCCAAAAGACTCCTGTACTTGAAAAATGAGCTAGATAAAGTCTTAGGATACAAAATCAACATACACAAATCTATGACTCTGCAGTACATCAATAGTGACCAAGCTGAGAATCAAATCATGAACTCAATTCCATTTACAATAGAAACCTAAAAGCTAAAATACCCAGGAATATATTTAACCAAGGGGGTGAAAGACAAAGAGAACTACAAAAACCTGATGAAAGAAGCTGTAGAGGAAATAAACAAATGGAGAAACATTCCATGCTCATGGATCAGAAGAATCCACTTTGTTAAAATGGCTGTTTTACCCAACATCACCTACACATTCAGTCAATCCTTATTAAACAACCAACATCATTTTTTTTAAAGAATTAGAAAAAAATTCCCAAAACCTTAAAATTTATTTGGAACCAAAAAAAGAACCAGAATAGCCAAAGTAATCTTAAGCAAAAGAACAACACTGGAGGAATAACATCACCTGACTTCAAATTATACTACAAGGCTGTAGGAACCCAAATAGCATGGTACTGGTACAGAAGCAGATACAAGGATCAATGGAACAGACTAGAGGATTCAGACATAAACCCAAATACCTATAACAAACTGATATTTGACAAAACAAAAACAGGGACCCTGTATTCAACAAATGGTGCTGGGAAAATTGGATAGCTACATGCAGAAAAATGAAACTTGATCGCTATCTCTCCCCATATACAAAAATCAACTCAAGATGGATTAAAGACTTAAATGCCTGACCTGAAACCATAAAAATCCTAGAAGAATACCTAGGAAAACCTCTTCTAGTCATCTGCCTAGGCAAATAATTTATGGTAAAACCCCAAATGCAAATGAAACAAAAAATAAACAAGCGCAACTAAATTAAACTAAAAAGTTTATGCACAGCAAAACAAATAAATAAATAAACAGAACAAATAGGTAACCTATCCAATGGGAGAAAATATTCACAAGTATACATCTGACAAAGGACTAATATCCAGCATCTACACAAAACTCAAACAAATCAGCAAGAAAAAAGCAAATAACCCCATTAAAAAGTGAGTAAATGGCATGACCACACATCTCTCAAGAAGATATACAAATGGTCAACAAACACACGAAAAAATGCTCAATATCATTCATCATCAGGGAAATAAGTTAAAACTACAGTGAGATACCACCTCACACCAGTCAGAATGACCATCATTAAAAAATTTAAAAAATACATATATGCCGGCGTGGATGTGGAGAAAAGGGAACACATGCACTACTGGAGTGAGTGTAAATTAGTGCAACCTCCATGGAAAGCACTATGAAAATTTCTGAAACTACTAAATGTAGAGCTACTATTTGTTCTGGTATTACCGCTACTAGATAACTACCCAAAGGAACAGAGGTCATTGTATAAAAAAGACACCTGCACCGGAATGTTTATCACAGAACAATTCACAATTGCAAAGATGTGAAATCAACCTAAATATCCACCAACTGATCAGTGGTTAATGAAAATATGATATATATATGCACTGTGGAATACAAGTTGACTGTCAAAAACAATAAAATAATGTCTTTTGCAGCAACATGGATGGAATTGGAGAACATGATCCTAAGAGAAACACCTCAGGAACAAAAAAACAAACCCAACCCATGTTCTCGCTAAGTTGGAGCTAAACTAAGTATGTGCAAGGTTATAGAGAATGGAAAAATGGACGTTAGAAACTCAGAAGAAGGAGAGGTAAGGGATGAAAGGTAAAGAAAATCACCTATTAGGTACTACGTGTACACAGCGGGTAGGTGAACTTGAGGCCCAGACCAAAACCGTTTGGACCTCCCAAAGCTATTGAAATAAAAACATTAAAAAATTTGCAAATCAGGTATAGAGACCAATGCTTCCACAGGTAACGGTAAAAATTTGAATGCTGTGGCTATAACTAAAATATAATAAACCAGTAACTGAAAATTGCTCCAGCTGACTTTTTTGTGTATGTAAGAAGCATGAGATTTAAATCCATGCTTCTACTAATGAAGGCTACACATGTGAAACATTACTTCATTTCAGGACTTAAATGAGCATTAATATAATCATCTTTTCTCTTTCTTTCTTTTTCTTTTTTTATTTTAAAGATGTGGGGTACAATTCAGGGTTAGGTATACAAATGTTCATTATGCAGGTACTCTTGCTGATGAGATGGGCCCCTCCCTCCCTTGGCAGTTTCCTCAACTGCCAATCCCACCCCGCTCCGCTGGCAGTTTCCCACTACTGCCAATGCCAATATTTTAATTTGTTCAAGGTCCGCTTATGAGTGAGAACACATGGATCTCTGTCATTTGTTTCTGTGATAGGTCACTGAGTATGATAGATTCTAAATCAATCCAAGTTGCTGCAAAGTTCGTATGTTTGCCCTTTACTGGCTTCATAATATTCCATTGTGCATATGTACCACATTTTTTTATCCAGTCCAGCTTCGATGGGCAACGTGGTTGGTTCCATGTTTCTGTTATTGTGAATAGAGCTGCAACAAACATGTGTGTGCAGGTATCATTTTTGTAGAGTGACTTGAGTTCCCCTGGGTATATTCCCAATAGGGAGATAGCTGGGTCGTATGGAAAGTCAATTTCTAGTTTTTCCAGTATTCGCCACACAATCTTTCAAAGAAGTTGCACTAGTCTGCATTCCCACCAGCAGTGTAGAAGCATTCCTTTTTCTCTGCATCCTTGCCAGCATCTGTTGTTTTATTAATGATGGCCATCCTTACTGGGGTTAGGTGGTATCTCAATGTGGTTTTGATTTGCATTTCTCTGATGATGAGTGAGGCTGAGCACTTTTTCATGTGTCTGTTGGCTGCCTGTATCTTCATTTTATTTTTTTAAGTTTAACAAACTTGTTAAATGTCTAACTAATATACAAAACCGGTTTGGTTTCTACACACCAGTGACAATATATGCATTTTTAAAACCCTTTCTAAAAAAGTGGGCAAAAGACACGAATAGCTAATATAATAATCTTAGCATGATTCGATCTTAACATAACTCACCACAAAACTTGTCAGAATGAATTGATGGTTACACTGGTAAATTATATTTTAATAATGGTGTTTAATGATAGTAAGTGTTGTACTAAATAAGATTTAGATATTTAAAAGTAATTAGTTGACTATGTAAATTTTATATATGAGGAAATTACATATGTTGTTATATAGCAAAATAAAATAAAATAAATCCATTCTTAGTCATTATGGCAATGAGCATAATTTGCCACAGGAAAATAAAATAATAAATAAGTTTTATGATAAACATAATTGATACATCCAAAGCAAATTAGTGTGCATGTGAGGCAGTTGAATAGGGTAATACAAGGGACAGGATTAAAAATTAAGCAGATTTGAGTTAAATGTAGGATCTGTAGCCATACATTAGCTGTGTGAGCTTGGGAAATTTTGCTAATATTTTTAATATATAAGAGTATACATGTACAACACAGGATTGAGAATACAGAATACCACAAATTCTAAAGTTTTTTTTTTTTTAGTTGGAGTCTCACTCTGTTGCCCAGACTGGAGTGCAGTGGCCACTCCCGGCCACCGCAGTCTTGACCTGCTGGGCTCCGGCAATCCTTCTGCCTCAGCCTTCCGAGTAGCCGGAATTACAGGTGTGCGCTACCACGCCCGACTAATTTTTTGATTTATTGTAGAGATGAGGTCTCACCTGCCCAGGCGGGTCTCGAACCGGTGGGCTCAGGCAATCCACTCACCTCAGCCTCCCAAAGGCGTGGGATTACAGGCTGAACCACCGAGCCCGGCTTAAATTCTAAAGTTAATATATAATTCATACACCTTGTTCAGTAAAAGAATATGTAAAAATCCTATAGGAACAAACAACATTGAGCCCATGTGACCGTTTCTCATGTTGTCACAAAGACTAAGTATCTTTCAGGCTACTTCCTCAAGTAAAGTTAAAATAGTTGACTTGTGAGGCTCTGTCATGTGAAGAAAAAAATATGGTAGCCAAAGTCAATTCTGATTTCTTAAATGGTAACAAAAGGAGAAGTTCATTTAAATGAGAAATATGTAGGAAAGATTTATCTGGGCGGGAAACTGAAAATTAATAGTGAATCATATCAACTGAGTCAAACTTGGCCATCACTAGGACAAGAGGCCTTGCAGTTCCATGACGATTGTTTCTATTACATCTATTAAAGCATTAGTTATTCTGGGACACAATTTAGTGAAATTTGTTTCTTAAGATTTGTTCAAAGTCATTTCAGTCTTGTGGGGTATTGAATGCATTCCACTTTTTCAACACATATTAGCTGCTACAGGTCTCTTTAAGCAAATAGCAAAAACAATATTTGAACATAATATGAATAAGCACACATGATTTTATGAACTCAACATTTTAACTTTTTCAATTTATGGCAGATAACAAACATCTACACTTAATATGTTACTATTTTTACTTTTTTATTTCATCTTGAAACTATTCTTTTCAGGGAGCTCATACTTTATAAGTTGCTATACAACTATTCTTCATACCTTTCTATTTTTTTTACCTGTTTAGTACTTATACAAAGGCCTGAAAGAAAAAAAATCGACCTCTACTGAAAGTTGACTATTATTGACTTATTTTATTTTTTAGATTAAGAAGTATAGTTTATTTAGAAAGTAAATTAGAGAAAGAGAGAAAGAAGGAATTAACCTCCTTCCCGAAGGTAGGGAAGGGGACCAAAGTCAGGAAACATGGTGACAACCATAGCTCAAAGAGCACATGGCCACACCAGAGTCTAGTAAGGCAATGACCGCAGAGGCTTGGCAATGGCTGCGCATTGACTTATTAAGCATTGAAATGTTGAAGCACATGGAAAATACTTATATTACTTTAATATATCTTATATTTTTGAAATATTTTCAGATAGATGTACAATCCAGAATGCTAAATTAAAGGAATCATATAATTACATATCAAGGAATATATTATCTTAAATCCAATTATCTAGTAATTAAATTTGTGTCTTCTAAACCCAACATAGTTTTCATATTGCCAGAATAAAAGAATTATTTAAAATAAACTACCTGCCGGGCTCGGTGGCTCAGCCTGTAATCCTGCGCCTTTGGGAGGCTGAGGTGAATGGATTGCCTGAGCCCGCGGGTTCGAGACCTGCCTGGGCAGCGAGACCTCGTCTCTACAATAAAACAAAAAATCAGCTGGGTGTGGCAGCGCATGCCTGTAATTCTGGCTACTTGGAAGGCTGAGGCGGAAGGATCGCCGGAGCCCAGCAGGTCAAGGCTGCAGTGGCCGGGAGTGGCCACTGCACTCCAGTCTGGGTGACAGAGTGAGACTCCAACTCAAAAAAAATAATAATAATAAAAATAAAAAAATAAACTACCTAATTTAGCTCCTAAATGTCGTGCATATATCTATAAACATACATATTAAATACATAGACATTAAACATTTAATTTGAGAACAGAGATAAAAATCTGTCAATAATGTGAGTTTCCAAAATATTGCAATTTTTTTGTACAGCATTGGAAAACATGTAAATAAAATATTTTTTAAAAGAGTTGTGGAATTTTAAAAAAGTACACAAAGGATCCTCTGTCATTCTTAGCAGCTACCACTAATTAACACAAAAGTTACACATGCAGAGTGCTAAGGTTATTTAACCATCTTTATTTCAGATAAATAACCTAAATTTTTGAATACTATATATTGACTTCATGGGACTGTTGGTATAGAGTATTACGCACCATGAAAGTGTACCTGGCTTATAGTAAGAATATATATGCGTCTGGCACATAACAAGTGATGATATAATGAGAGAGAAAAAAAGACTTTTGCTATTTTTAAAATTTGGTGTAAGAGAACCTGACACATATAACATAGTACCAGACACATAGAGTGCATATATGAGAAAGATACTTTTGTTATTGTTAAAATTTGTATTTACAGTTTTCCTACACAATGAAAAAATATGCCAAAGGACATCAAAATTTTTCACTGTCAGATGGCTTCATGAATGATGTATCTCTTAACATGAACTTTGGGAAATAAGCAAAATCTTTATTGTTAGGAGATGCTGCCTAAATATGTGCACAAAATTAATATGAAGTTAGACTACATACAACAATTTAGTGTACTTGCTCAAATAAAAATGATGACAAAGTGAATCCATCTTTCTCACATTGCGTACAAGACATTTTGTTAAATGTAAGAATTTTTCAGTTTACAGTTATTGACTTTAACATTGTGAGCCAACAGACTTTTGTCAATATTTATATTTAAGATTTGTAAACTAAGTAGTTCAGTTACCTTCAAGAGTTACAGACATGGCTTATTTTCCATAAATGTGGATTTTTTTTAAAATCTGAAATTCCAGTAAACTCAAATTATAAAAAGTAAGTATAAAATTGGTGTTTTAGAATTAGAACCACCAATTTAAAAAAAAAAAGTATATAATAACTTTTCTTTGTCTGTCTATGTATAATCATACATTGTTTATATCCTTAAATAGAAAGTGAAATGTGGAATAATAAGCACTTAGACAAATACAGTCAAAATAAAACTGATCTCATAAGAAAGTATATTATTTAGAGCTTTTTATTGCTATTTTCTTTTTTTAAAAAATAAGACAAAAACAACAGTGAGCCAATCTATTTTATTATGTATCTCTCAAATCTTTTTTTAATGTATTTTTTTTTGTCTGTCGGGCTATATATGACTTTTCTTGATTTTTATCCTTGCTCTTTTCAATTATTTGAAACCCAGAATAATTTTGGTAACATATATCATTTTTTGTATGATTTTGCAAAGTAAAATTATTGGAATACTGGCAAACTTGTCTGCCTGCCAAAGCTGAAAACTGTCACTTAAAATTGACATGCAGACAAGACTTTGGAAGTACACAATAAAAAAGTATGCATAATAATATAATAAATTTCCCCAAATCAGCTCTTAATTCATAACCTTTTATACAGAACATTCAGAACATTTTTTTCCCTGTGAAATAACTAATAATAAATTTGAATGACAATTTCAGTTGAGTTTATTTCTAAAACTACACTCATAGTTCTGATTTCTACACTCATAGCTGTGACATCTATTTGGTAATATGAGTTTTCCTATAAACAATTCATGATAAAAGCATCAAGAAAAAAACATAAAACTTTGGTCAAAAGGCATGTGATATTATAAACGGTTTCCCCAGAGTCACATATTATGCCAACTGTAAACATAATACATATTTAATATTTTGTAGTTATTGAACAAGAGTTATCAGTATTCTATACATTGATAGAGAAATAATTTAATTTTTCAAATCCTAGTAAATAAACTCTAGAAGGAAATAAAACTTTAATAATATTTACATCAGAATTTGTTTCACTTTTATAATCAGGGACTATGTTTATTAATCTTTGTGTGCAATTTATGTATTTGGTTAAAATAAATTATTGTAAAAATAAAAATATTTATTTTATTATATCTATTACTCTGTTTTAAAGTCATATATTCATTGTTTAGAGTAAAACAAAATGTACAAAAAACAATTACATGTCAATGAGTTCATATTTAATGGTTATTTTTTAATTTGGTGAATACAGGCTCGCAAAATCAGTTTTTTTAAAATTGTTTCAGTTGTTATAATAAAATATCATAAACTGGTAGTTTATAAACAACAGAATTTTATTTCTCACAGTTATGGAGGCTGAGAAGTCCCTAATCAAGGTGCCCACAGATTTGGAGTATGACAAGGGCCTGCTTTCTCATAGACATGTTTTCCCGCTGTTTCCTCACATGGTGAAGAGAAGAATGAGCTTGCCTATTTTATAAGTGTACTAATCCCATTCACAAGGTCTCTGCCTTTAAAACCTAATTATCTTCCAAAGACACAAAATTCCAAACCATCAGTTTGGGATTAAGATTTCAATTTAAAAAAGCCATCTATGAGAAACCCACAGCCAGCATACTCCTAAATGGACAAAAATTGGAACCAATTCCCCTGAAAACTGGAACTAGACAAGGATGCCCACTCTCTCCCCTCCTGTTCAACATAGTATTGGAAGTCCTGGCTAGAGCAATCAGAGAAGAGGAGGCAATCAGAGGTATTCAAATAGGAAAAGAGGCAGTCAAGTTATCTCTCTATGCAGATGATATGATGGTGTACCTCGAAAACCCAAGAGAATCTGTCAAAGGCCTCCTTACATTGATAAAGGCCTTTGGCAAAGTCTCAGGATACAAAATAAATGTACAAAAGACAATCGCATTTCTCTACACCAATAATAAACAAACAGAAACCCAAATAAAAAACACAATTCCATTCACAATAGCCACAAAAAAAATGAAATACCTTGGCATCTTCCTAACCAGAGACGTGAAAGACCTTTATAATGAAAATTACAAAACACTGCTCAAAGAAATCAAAGCTGACACGAACAAGTGGAAAAATATTCCATGCTCATGGATCGGAAGAATCAACATTGTGAAGATGTCCATCTTACCTAAGGCAATCTACAACTGCAATG
>NW_007247419.1:48477-55173 GCF_000164805.1 Carlito syrichta
CATATACACGATGGAATACTACGTAGCCATAAAAAAGAACAAAATCATGAATTTCGCAGCAACCTGGATGGAACTAGAGTCTATAATACTGAGTGACCTCACACAGAAACAAAGATCAGAATATCACATGTTCTCACTCATATAATGGACCTTGAACATCCAATGTAATACTATAAGAAAATGACTGACGGTACTGGGAAACTATGGGGGAATGGGAGAGGGGATTATCTTTATCTTTTATCTGTCTGGGGCTGGGAAAACACCTCTTATCAACAGGGGGTCTGAATGAACGTAATTGTACACCTAACCCTTAACTGTACCCCACAAAACTATAATAAAAATACTGATTAATTATTAAAAAAAAATATATACAACAAGATTATCACTATAACATGCCAGCAAACATATGAAAAAAGTTCAACATCACTATCATCAAAGAAATGCAAATAAAAACCATGATGATGTACCATCTCACTCCAATCAGAATGGCTCTTATTGAAAAATCAAATAACAACACATGTTGGTGAGGTTGCAGAGCAAAGGGACTAGTCACCACTGGGGATGGGAGTTGCAAGCCAGTTCAACCCACATGGAAAACCGTTTAAAGATTTCTTAAAAATGTAAAAATACATTTACCATTCAAACCAGCAATCCTATTACTGGGTATATATCCAAAGGAACAGAAATAATTCTATTAAAAGACACCTTCACTCACATGTTCATCACAGCACTATCCACAATAGCAAATGCATGGAACCAACTTACGTGCCCATCAACTGTAGACCAGATAAAGAAAATGTGGTACGTATCCATCATGGAATGCTATGAAGCAATATAAAATAATAAAATCATGTCCTTTGCAACAGTATGGATGCAACTGGAGACCATCATCCTAAGTGAATCAGCACAGAAACAGAAAATTGAATATATGGTCTCCCTAATAAGTGCAAGCTAAAGACTGAATATTCACGGGCACAAGAATGAGAACAACAGACTCTGGAGCACTCTTTAAAAAAGGAAAGAGGGAGGTAAAGGTTGAAAAACTGTCCATTGGTACCATGTTTGCTATCAGGGTGAAAAGCTCAATAGAAGCCAAACCTCACCATCACACAGTATACCTATGTAACAAACCTGGATATGTACCCCTCAAACCTAAAAATAAATTAAATTCAAAAACTAAAGCTGGAAAGAAGTCAGATTTTTTTATAAAGACTTGTGCCAGCCTAGGCAACATATTGAGGCTACTTTTCCACACAACATTAAAAAAAAAAAAAACCAGATGTAGTCATGCATCCTACGCAGGAGGCTGAAGTGAAAGAATTCCCAGAACCCAGGCGGTCAAGGCTGCAGTGAGCCATGTTCGTGCCACTGCATTCCACATGGGTGGTGAAATGAGACCCCAACATACACACACACAAAAAATGTCCTTTTAAGGTAGGTCGATATAATAATACAATATATTTTCCTTTAACTAAAAATATATTATTAATTTTTCTATAGCTAGTAATAAATGAATACCATTTAATTATATATCAAATGCATGATTTTGAAATTTAGTTGATATATGTATATATATTTATAGATCTGGTTAAAATAAATTATTATATATATAATATATATAAAATATAAATACATAATATATATTAAAGCAAATATCAAAATTGCTATCTAGGAAATATGAAATCTAAGGATACATATTCCCAAAGCAAAAATATACTTCTCTCATCTTGGGGTGCCCTGTTTGGCCTGGCTTGAGAATTTCCCTCAAAACATTTATATAAATAATTATTAAGGTTACCATGGTCACATTTGTAATGACTTATAAATTTAGTTCTCAAAATATAATCTAATTATAGCTGACTCCTAAAAAGAAAGGACTGCAAACAGGGCATTTGATTATCACCAACCTCGTTTCAATCTCTAAATAAATCAATTTTAAAAATTCAGTGTTTTTCCAGAAAAATGGCCCATTAAACCACAATGTATCAAATACATTCAATTCTGTAATTTCATGGTCAAATAATTACTTATTCATTTATTGAACAAATATTTATTTGTGCCAGCGTTGTTCCAGACTCTGGGCATAGCACCAAGAAAACAAGTACCATTTCTAGTCCTTATGACACTCACATTTTAGTTGAAGGAGTCTGGAAAAAGTAAAGGGTACAGTTTGAGAGACGGTAAGTGATATGGACAAAAACAAAGCAGAGTAAGATGAATGCGGAGTCCTAGAACGTGGGAGTTGGTCCATTTTTTAGTGTTCAGCATAGGTTCAAAAGATGATGTTTTTCACAAATGATTGATGGAACTCAGAGAAAGAGTCATCTGGGAAGAATGGCATAAAGAACAAATAAAAAGCTAGAGCAAAAGGTTTATTTTCATAAAATAACATGATGCCCATTGTATCTGGAACATAATGAAGAAAGGGGATAGAAATAGGAAATTAGAAAAAAGGTAGTGGGGGAAACTTTTGAACCATTCTGAGATCTTTTATTTTTACTCTAAGATATATGAAGTGGCCTCTGGTGGGGCCATTAACTAAAAATATATTATTAATTTTTCTATAGATAGCAATAAATGAATACCATTTAATTATATATTGAATGCATGATTTTGAAATTTAGCTGATATATGTATATATTTTATATATCTAGTTAAAATAAATTATTTTTTATATAAATATATGTTATATATAAAATATAAATATATAATTATTATTACTTTGGGAATGTATTTGCGAAGTGGTAGGGCAAAAATTAAAGTAGAAAGATAGAAGGTAATTGCAGTAGTCTTGGCGAAAAATGTGGTGTTAACGAAAGTGATGCATAGTGGGTATATTCTGAATGTGTTTTGTAAACAGAGCCAATAAAAATTCCTGACGGGTTGGGTGGAAGATATGAAAGCGATTTCAAAGATGATTCCAAGCTTGAATAATTAGAAGTATACAATTATCACGAACTAAAGTAGATTAAGCTGCTGGTGAAGTGAAGCAGTTAAAAAATCAGGAATTCACTTTGGGAAATTTCAATAATCTGTTAGACAGCTAAGTATAGACATTGGAGAGGCAGATTGGTAGGCAAGTGAGAGCTTGTCCATATGTGACTCATAAGTGCACTGGTAGTGTCAGTGCCTCACCTTTCTCCTCACCCTCAAAGACAGAATCCATTTCTGACCTGTTCAACCAAGACACACTGAACTATTCTCTACTGCTTTGAATTTGCAAACCCTTTCTCCCATTAAAAAAAACAATCATATTAGTCCTACAGGGTAGTACAGGATATGAGAAAAATGACTTATAAAAGTTGAGTAAGGTGACGCATGTAACAATTAATTTATTTACAAACCTAGAATTACGGTCTAACTCAGTATGCTTAAAAATATTAAAGACCTTTCTACTACTTTCAATGGCATTTGTACTATTTTTTCTAACTGGACATTTTAAAGCAATGAAGTTATCAAACTTATGACTATTTTCAAATGATATGCTCTAGTAATATAGATAGAGGGATTTTCAAGTCATTCATGCAGTATCGGTTATTTAACAATGATCTTTTTATGCTGGAAAACAAGCAGGGAATTTTGTAGGATAGCCCCTCTTATTTCTTGTCAAGGCAAATAGAACACTTAGTACTCTTTACACATAACATTTTAAATCTTAACAGTAAGAATGAATTAATAGTTTTTTTGGATGATGACTCAGCAATCCCTCTTTGCAACCACATTTAGATATCTAGGTGCAAGCATAAAACAAATAACACCTACATAAGATTCCATTATTAGTTGCTGAAATATCATTATTTCACTTTAAAATGTCACACAATTGAGGTCAAATTGACATAAAGTACAAACTTAAGGATCCGAAAGAGACACTCATGTCACCTTGCCTGGGCACCTCGGCAACTCCTCTAGACAGGAGTTCTGAAAACAAATTGTACCTGATTGCAATTACTTCAACTTTAAAAACAAACCAGAATCTGATTTAGTATGACAGGTAGTGGAAGAAAATAAAATAATGATGGCATCAAAATGGCATGTTTTTTGTAACTTTCATAAGAAAAGAGAAAAACATCTACTTGTACCAAAAATAGAGGCTTAATGTGGAACTAAGACATCCTGAGCTGACTGGCTTTTGGTATCATTCCTTGGTTTTCAGAAAAAAAGATCATAATACAACAAAAGTTAGTGGGATCTATTGAATAATACCTTACACTGATTGTACAATGTTTCTTGCTTATGCCTCTTGATTTCTCTTAAAGATATAGACATAAACTTTAACCATTGCTAACATTTTTACCACATACTTTTTTGTGTTAAACATTTTGAATATTTGTTATAATTTTGCATCTATTAAGTAATATATCTCAAAGAATATTTTTAAGAGAATCTTAAAAGAGATAAATACAGTTTGCCTATATGATAATTACACTTACCAATTTAATGATTATTATGAAAATAATGCAAACATTGTAAGTAGCCTCTCACCAAAAATAGAACACTATTGATTCTTTCTAGGTAATACTAGTTGAATAACAAAGTTGACTCCCTGAGCCAAGGCTTGTTTGGATAGCACAACTAACAGGCAAATGAAATGGGCAGAATGAGAGTACAAAGTCCATTCCAACTAAGTGAATGTCAGGAGTCAAAGTAATAAGGCAATCTGTTTCCACATCCAAATGGCAAGACTATGACAGGAATTAGAAGATGAAACCCAAACATCATACAGATAAACACTAGTATGGTGTTAGAAGTCAGTTGCAGACGAAAGAAAATATCCATGGATTGTACACTTAAAGGGATATCACAGTATATGTGTGGGTGTTCATTTATTTTGTGAGGACTGTGTGCTGCCTCAGTAAAAATCTTACATTAAAGCATAGGGAGAGGAACAGTAAGAACCAGACACAAATTTTCATTATTACCATCGATACTCAAGAATTTCTAGAAATGGAATAACACATGAAGACAACAAAACACACACACGCACACAAATATATCCACCGACTTAACATGCATACACACATGTGCACTCAAAAGTATAATATTGCATACTTAGAACATTGCAGGGGATGAGTGATAGAAACCAAAGTCTAACAACAACAAAAAAATAATAATTTTAGCAATATGCCACTATTTAAGATAGCCCTACAAAATCTGTAACTTATATGCCTCAAGAATAATGCATTAGAATTAAATAAAAATACTGATTTAATTTATTTTGGAAAATAATTATGAAATCAATTTAAATAAGATGATACCATACAAATATGAAAAAAAACTAGTAAAATATTAGTACAATAGGTGTGAACAAATAGAAAAGTATTTAGAGATTCTAAATGTAAAGATTAAGTGTTGTAAAATAGAAGTCAATAAATTGTATATTATCTGACACAATTATTGAAATTCTAATTTAAATTCATGTGTGTGTGTGTGTGTGTGTGTGTGTGTGTGTGTGTGTGTTCTGGAGGACTCAGTAAAGTACATTAGATCCATAAAAGTAACAAAGGGGAATATTTTGAAATAAAACTAAAAAAGAGTGAACACTACTGAAAAATAACTCAGATTGCAAAATTGTAGTAATTAAAATTCCTCTGTATTCATATGTGAATACAAAACTAGAAATATAACAAAATAAATATTGTAATACCTGACTCCCATCTTCTTTCTAAATGCCACTTTATCAAGGGGGACTTCATCAATGCTCTTATATAAAGAGAAGTTTCTTTCACACTTCCTTTTTTATTTTACCTGGTTTTACTTTGCAATTTTAATTACTAATGGACACATCACATAGCATATTTACAAGTTTCTTTTTCATTTTCTCCTAAGAAGATATAAACTCTATGATAAGAGACTTTTTCCCCCCCCCACTACTACTAGTTTACCTAGCAAGAGTACCTGGTAAAAATAAGCATCTTAAAATAGTAGGGAACAGAGACAAATAGTAATAATAATTTGATGTTTCAAGTGCATAAAAAGATTCTAATCTAACCAGTTTTGCAAGATAAATTATAATTCAGATAAGGGATATATTAAAAACCTTTAATAACATAGAATAATTGTTTAGTAAACTTATGCAAAGTGGTCAACTCTCACAGTTCTTACATAAAATACATCATTAAAGAAAATCCCAGAAAGTTGAATTTAAAACTATTTTTGATTTTTTAAACTGATTTAAAGGAGAAATTTTTATAATTTGGTTTTCATCCTGAAAAATGTTGATGTAATATTTTTGTCTTCATTTATTTAGATATGTATCTATAAAATGTGTTTCTTAATTATAATCAACCAATAATAATAACTTTAGGGTTGTTTATAGAACACTTTACTAACATTGATATTTATATTTTGCAATCAAACAACTGATAATCAAAAAAGTTTTATCGTAACTTAAGATCCATGGGTTCTATGGCTATTTGGATGTTCATATCAACTGGTAATTATCTGATTACATTAAAAAGCAATCCTATAAAGAATTAGGACATTTCTTTATATGTACTACTAAGGAATACTTTAATCCACCCAATCACAGCCATATTTGAAAACCTAGTCCTATTGTTTTTAAATTCAATGTCTATAAATTAAAATCTGAGCTAAACTAAGCATATCCTTTGAAAAAGTATTAAGAAAGTGGTTAAAGTCCTTGTGAGACTACACACACACACACACACACACACACACACACACACACACACACAC
>NW_007247419.1:55193-75444 GCF_000164805.1 Carlito syrichta
TTACTATTTGTCTCTGTTCCCTACTATTTTAAGATGCTTATTTTTACCAGGTACTCTTGCTAGGTAAACTAGTAGTAGTGGGGGGGGGGGGGGGAAAGTCTCTTATCATAGAGTTTATATCTTTCTTAGGAGAAAATGAAAAAGAAACTTGTAAATATGCTATGTGATGTGTCCATTAGTAATTAAAATTGCAAAGTAAAACCAGGTAAAATAAAAAAGGAAGTAGGATGAACGTACATGTTCATGTTGTTAGTTTCTCTGATTATTTTTACTCATTTTCTGTCCAGGTCATTTGCCTGGATTCTCAGCCTCTTAACGTATTACCAGGATCAGCAAGTCCCCTAAGGGAAAAATCCACTGCATAACATCAACTCATCTTTCTGTGGTGTTACTGTCTTCAGAATTATGTGAATTTCTAATATAGGAAACTGTCAGTGATGGCAGAATCACAGTGATAGTCCTTATATTCACTAGGCAATGTGACTAAGAAGACACAGAGAAAGTGGCACATTTATAAAAATTAGAGCATTCTATGTCCCCAAAATATATTTCAACTTATTTTTAATTAAGACTACATGGTTACTATAAATGAACATCAATTATCCCAAATGCTGTATGTACAAAAAATAATGGAAATAATTTAAATATGACATCTTTAATTATCTGAATTTGGGGTCTCTTCCCATATCTTTTGCAGAGTCTCATATAGAAAGACCGTGTTAGCAAATATGCTAATTAAAATTAGAGAAGCATTGAAGCACTATGCTTCATCCTTCTCTTTAATGACAACGGAAAATCAGGACAAATCTCTTTCTTAAAATATTTTATGTTTGCCTCATTCACTTTACCTTTTACTTTTTACTCCCTTTCTTTCTCTCCCTCTCTCTGCTATTTTACTTACAATGATACAAAATTCAATAGGAAAGCCGATATAGTCAGTGATTATGAGAGAGGAGGTAGTTAGAAAACAAATAGGCAGGTAGACAGGGCGGGTCCTGCTAATAAAGTAACACTTCCTGCAAGCTTCTGGGACTGAAGCACAAACACTTGCTTTGGTAACAAACTCCCAGTAGGTTCCTTGAGTTAGAGCAAAAACACTCACTTCCTGGGATTGCAAAAGCACACCACAATACCTCCAGCTGATTGGTTCTAATGCCAACCAATCAGCTCACTGATAGGCCCATACCTCTAGTTGATTGGTGCTTAGTACTAACCAATCAGCTCAGCTAGTGCCAACTAATCAGCTCACTGCTAATACTTGTTCATCAGTTGATTCTAGGACTATATAAGGACATGTTTTGGCTTCAGAGCAGCAACTATCTTTCTGGGTCCTTCCCACTTGGGAGCTGCTCTGTCTTCTTAATAAACTACTGCATTCTCACCTTCCAGTTGTCCTGGATCTTTTTCTTGGGCGTGAGACCAGAACTCTGACCGAGGAGCTGCTGTAGATCTTCAGAGCTGCTGGAGGTCGTCGGTACTGCTGGAGATCGTCAGAGCTGAAAAGCTGCACATGCCATCAGCGGCTGCCTTGCCAGTCCTCAGAGCCAACAGGGACAGGCCGATGGAGCATCGGAGGCCAAGCAGAGCACTGATGAAGACCCAATGGAGTTGCTGGCAGAGCTGGCAGCAGGACCCAGTCGGAGCTGATGGGGCCACCAAACTAAATAAGCCAAAACTCTTTGAGGCCCGGCTTGCCAGCCCACAGAGCCAACACTCCTCGGGGCCTTCCTTGCCGACCCTCGGGACTCAGCTTGCCCACCCATCACTTCCGAGGATTCTGCTTGCCAGCCCACTGAAGGGACAAAGCTGCAACACTCTCAGGATGCCCTGCCACTGCTGGCATCCCCAAGCTCTCAGGTGGTGTTGCATTCCCCACCAGGACACTATCACTTCCTGACCACTGCGTGGAGCCTGGGCTGACAATACAGCTGTGGGCACTGCAACGCTCTTAGGGGACCCAGCTCACCAGCCAACCTGATTAAGAAAAACTGTATCAGTTACTTTTGCTAATAGTTATTGATGAAAAATTTTTCTGTGAATGCTGTTGGAAACAATATAGTTGACTTACGAACATACAATTCCTCTTATCAATAGCATTCAAAATGAGATAATTTGGTTTGGTGTAAATTAAGTTACCTAGTGACATATAAACAGAAATTAGTATGCTTTTATTGAAAAAAAGTAGTACTCACATACATTTCAATAGTACAAAATTTGTAATGAGAAACATTTTTGGCAGATAAAACCTGCTAAAGAGATGCATACATATTGTTAAAATGTTAGTGACTGGAGGCAAAACAGTGCCCCTTTAGGATAGCATACTAAAAGATGCATAGCAAAACTAGCAGGAAGTAGCCCTTAAAACATATGAGACAAGCAGATGTGGCAAAAAAGAAAAAAGACAGTTTTAAAGTGCTCATCTTCAATTTATGGATTGGTTTTAATAGTTTGGCAATCCTAAAATGTACAGAATATATGAGGTCCTAATTTCTCAAATTTGTGACAATAGTATTGAGAACTAAATTATTTAATGGAAGTCATTGTAAAGTTTCTGATACGAATTTGTAAAAATGTATAGGTTGCTTTTTATGCATTTGAATGAAATCTAAAGTAAAACAAACCATTCTCAGAAGAAAATATTGTTTTTAAAGTCTAAGGCATATTCTGACTGTTCATCTATTTATTTCTACTTGAAATGACTTAAGATGGATATATGCAGACAATGATTTAAAAAGGAAATAGCTTAAAATCCACACTTTTCCTGGTGAACAATGAGTCATGTCTTAATTGGATACAAGAAAAAGAAAAAAGTATCTGTTAATTCTGTTTTAAAGAAGCCAAGTGGCTATGCTTAGCACATTTCAAAAGGTATTTTCTAAAGTAAAGCTTATTTTGCACTGTGGTTTAATTTAAATCCAAGAGAATTTATTTTTATGTTAAGGCTTGAAATCTGACTTTCAGTCTTTGAGGTTAAGCTTCTCGAGGTTGTGTTAATAATGTTTCTTTCCCTGTGTTCTTTCACTGTTACTATTCATTTTTAGAATTTCTCAACTCATTCAGCAGAAAGCTATGAATGAAGATATGTAGAGGAAATTTTAATGCCTTTTATAAATGTAAAATACATTCTAGCATGCAATTCAAATATATAAAGTAATATGTTTAAACCCTTTTAATTGTATCTTAAAGTCTCTACACATTCAAATATATTCTCAGGAATGTCATACTTTATATATCAAGTCTTGTTTGAAAAGAGAAAACTTCTAACATAACAAAAGTCAGATAAGATAATGGGAAGGGTCTAATGTAATGAGGATAAGATTAAATTTCACTGATTTTAAGCCATGTTCAAAATATTTCGAGCAGTTAAATACTATATTCACAACTCTAGAAAAAAAAAATGTATGTTTTCCCATCTATCATCTATTACTAGTCTAGTCTTTGCAATAACACATGTCTAGGAAAACAAATGCTGAGTATGCCTTATGTTTTGGCATTACAGACAAGTTACAAAATCTGTCTGCACTGTCTTGTCAAAAATGATATAATTTTGTAGCTGATACCCAGTATTGGGAGAAGAAAGGAAAAGAATGTATTTAGAATGTCTTTAAAAATATTTACTATTATCAGCACTATTCCTTTATCTTTTTCAGTAGGGATCATATTATTTTTGTCTTATCAGCCCTGAAATTCTAAAATAATGTCATCAATAAATATTTGTTAAGTTAATAAATATTTTTGTACAAAATGTGTTAAACAATGCAGATTCTATAAGACTAGAGATTGTAATTTACAAAATATTTATTCACTGTGGCTTAGAGTTATAGTGAAATAAGACTTGTACAAACATAACCAAACCGCCATATATTATACAATTTGAGAATGAATGATATTAACAAAAATGGTATATGTATTTAGAAAAAGAAGAGTTCAGTGCATCGCTCAATCAGAAAAATATTTTAAGTATGAGATGACATTAACACTTGGTAACTGCAAAATTTGATGGGTAGAAAGTTCAATGGAAGGAGTGGGGAAGTGGTATGAAAGGTAAAGAAGCGGAGTTAATACGGTGCCTTCCTTGCTTAGCAAAATAATTATTATACCTTTGCTTCTATAAGTTATAAGAGTATTGTAGGAAGAATTAGGAAATAAAATGAACAATAATGCTCAGAAAATAAATGCAGGTAATATGAGTTTTGACTGCTATTGTTTTGAATTACTGGTGCATGGGGTAATACCTAGGTGTCTGAATTGTAGTGATTCATTATTATTTATACATTTTAAACAGACAATGCACCTTTTAATTCCTGAACATGAGGAAGACAATTGCCCCACTTTGCTCTTGGTCCACCAGTGGCCTTAAGGACTCATACATGAAAAAAGTAAGCTTGCAGTTAATCTGATGAATATATTTAATTCTATTTTTCCTAAACACATGCTCTACACCTCACAAATGCTAACTCTTCAGATTTACTGATGAAATAGCTTCTTGTTCTCTAAATAGAAAAACTACAAATGAAGTTGAATTCTGAATTAAACTGGGTTTGATTGATTTTATACTTATCACTGTATTTTTCTTTATATTATTTTATATATTTGTTAGGCATCTTCATATTTAAGTGAGTAAAGTAAGAAAATTCCTTTATCTGTGCATCTCACACAAAATTAATGATAACGAAGACATTGTGCTGTTTATCATCATTTCTATAAAATGTAGGCAAATTAGATGAAAACAAAATATTTTTCAGGAAGCAAATTTAGTTTATCCTTATATTGCTGTCTTTGAAGTTAGTGTTTAATAAATAAAGATGCTAAGTTGGACAAGATGTTCTTTATAGTGTTTTTTTGCCCTAAGACTATATAATTATCAGGCAATCACATTTTGCCACTGAGTATAATGATGAAGATCAGATAATTTAAAAATGAGTAGTGTTGATATACAAAAAAAATGAAACATCTAAGAAGCAGTGATCTCAAGTGAAAAAAGAATAGATATGTAGAGCAGAGAAACATACACAGAAAAAAACATACATTCTTTAAACAACAATATCTTAAATAAATAATCTTACTACTTATTTTACTTTAGCATATATTTTTGAATATCTTTAATGAATAATATACATTAAAATGTAATGGGCTACCTGATTTTTGTATCCATAAAATTATATGACACGAATATTAAATACTATATCTTCATGGTAAATTACTTTTGTCTTATTGCTAAGCTTGGTCACCCCATAAAGATTTTCCATGAATTAATCTTCAGTATTAAAATGTTTTCTTGGGCATTTGATGTCATTAGGTTGATTGTAAATTTAAAGAGGTTATATGAAAGTGTCATGTGTGCAATAAACTCAAACATACCAAAAGAAAAAAAAAAAAAAGAAAGTGTCATGTGTGGCGAAAAGTTAATTAATTATCAATATATAATGAAATAAATTAATGAATGCTATATAAATAATGTGCAAAAATTTAAGATTAAGAAAATTAAATAAGTTCATATAACACACACATTTTCAATCACCTGAGATACAAAGCCTTCCTGTTGTTTTATAAATATAAGAAAGTAATGAGAAGTGAAATCTTAAGATCATTCTATTTTTCTAATATGTTTTCAACACTAAATAACTATAAAGAAAGTGATAAAATATCATCAGAATCAAATCTGAAATGCTAACTTCTAACTGAATCAGGGAATAGGGATATTTTAAAGATTAAGGAAATATAATAAATCTTGGAATAAAATTAGCACATATTTTTATATAGACATCAATTGAGTATCCACTAGTATATTTCACTGAGTTGATTAAGTTACAATTTTTTGATTAAGAGGCTTTTTCAGTTATAAAGGACATAAATATTATAAAGTGTTTTGTTGCCTTAAGGCATTATGGAAAATGGTGTATGATTTTAAAAATTCAATTTCAGAGAAAATTGTTTTCCTGATACAGTATCTTAAATAGCGGTGTTATATTCTGGTTGCTTGTTATAATTGACTGGCAGTGGTGGGGGGATTTAAAAAATATTAGGAAAGCTTTATTTTTTTTATAGCCCTCAATTGAATCTTATGTATAATCAAGATTGAAAAATACAACAAAGCTGTTGAATATTGCAAACATTTAGGTACCCATAATGTTGCTATTCTGGGCAGAATTTCCTCACTAAAAAACTAATATAGCTAACATTTTTTAAAACTTGATATCATATCTAGTTAGTCTTTCTCCACCGTAAAAGAAGGCATTAACATCCATTATCTCAATCAACTACCGCTGATTCAACCACATTTTGTATTTCATACTTGCTACTCTCAGTTTAAATATAACAAGAAAATTGATCACCTCTCCTACAACTGTGTCTATGACAACATTTACTAGTATAAGCAAATGTTCTTAGTATATACACTCAGATTAACTGAACTATATATTTTTCTTATATATTTATAAAAATAAATACATGCTGGTATTTGATGGAAAATGAGTATTTTTCTTTGATAACTATTAAGATTATAGAGAGTAAGGAGTTGCCTGTCAAGATACTTGAGTTTATTTATTTTTGTTTTGTTTTCTTTTTTAAAGATGTGGGATATAATTAGATATTTGAGTTTTAAATACGGCTTTTTTGTAGCCTCATATAATTTTATGTAATTTGTATGACTTTAATAAAGGCATTTTTGTTTTTTCATTTGCAATTCATTCTTAAAATTTCTGTTACGTTTCTTTAATCTATATTTGATGCGCATTTTAAATGACTATTCTGTACAAGTTTTCAACAACCCACAGTATTATGGTATTTCTTAAGTACTTTTTCTTTAAGGAGAGATTTACCTTAAAATTCTGTTTTTTCTTCCCTGAAAAAAATTTAATCACATACTAATGATTTGTGCTCACTGTATATGGGTGGGTGTGTGTGTGTGTGTGTGTGTGTGTGTGTGTGTGCACGCGCGCATGTGTGTGTGTGTGTGCACGCGCGCATGTGTGTGTGTGTGTACTAGCAAATTCTTAAGACTTGTCTCTCAAAATATAAATATTTCCATTAAGAGCAGAATTTCTTTGACTAACATATATACATAAACGTATATGTATCTGGCTAGTCTGCTCTTTCTCTCTCTCTCTCTCTTTTCTCTCTCTGTCTCTGTCACTCTCTCTATTATCTCTATCTCTGTCTGTATTTTAAGCTAGAAAGTACCAAAAGGGAGAGGGAAAATTAAAAGTTCTGGCTAATTTCAAGTTATATTTTATGAAACCTTGGGTATTAATATGGATTTGCACATAGATATTACATTTTTCTTTATGAATTTGTATCCTGGAAAATTCAGGATGCAAGTTCTGGTCTCAGACAGGGAGAAATAAGAGGTTTTTCACAGCAACCTATGGGTGAAATGATACATGCCAGAGTTGGGGTGGTTATAGTACCAGTTCAATAGATGAAGAAAAATCTATAACAAAACGAGTTTGATCAACAAAAACTAGCATCACTAGTTGTTAAAGTAAAAACGGTGAAAATACTGCTAGAATTTTACATTGTTTTCTTAAATAGCTATACATCATTTGAATTTCCACATAATCAAACTCAAAAATTTTCTTAAAACACAAAAATTAAACAGCATATTTTCAGGAAAATAGAAACAATGAAACAAGTATTATTTCTTCCACAAGAAAAATTAATCCTGTTCAAATAAAGACATTCACAACTATGTAGCATACCAATAGTCTGCGAATTTAACAACATACGTAAGCCAAACATGTTAGCTCAAGCCTATAATCCCAGCACTTTGGAAGGTCTAGGCGAGAATATTGCCTGAGTCCGTGGGTTCAAGACCAGCTTGGGCAACATGGTGAGATCTCATCTCTACAATAAGTCCACTGAACACTTCTAAAATAAAAATTTACAAGTTATAAAATAGTTTGTGGTTCTACATAACAAAAATCATGTTTCATCTAGAAATTTATCTTAATTTTTCTACTATTCAATACTTAGCTTTTTTGAAATTATAAGAAAAATCTTCCACATGTATAATTCTGACACAGAAATAATATCCTTCCAGGACATTTGATATTAAGATGAATGTATAGACTATGGTAGAAAGAAAACTGTTTCTATAGTATTCAAGTAAAAAATGTATATATATATATTGCATGATTAAGTCTGACATAGACTTTCATCATATGCTGTCAAACACAGCTAAATATAATAATTTCTTAATGATAAAGTTACTTTTATTTTTCACTGGACATTATTTTGAATGAAATTAACATTTACTGCCCCATATATATTTGAGTAAGAATCATTTCAAATAAATACCAAATACTTACAGATCAGATTAAAATACATCAATAGAAGATGATCATTTCTAATATCCCGAACCATAAGCAAATACTAATGTCTTTTCTCCCACATCTTTCAACTTCATGTGAAATATATCTTTCTGCAGTGTAAGAAGTGAGCATTTTTCACTTTGTGTGAGGTTCAGATACTTTCTTTTTCCTCAGAAGAGAAAAATTAAGGTGAATAGGGTTGAAGCATGACACTGAAGCTGAGAGACAGGAATCTCTAAAGTTGAAAAATTCAGGTGGCACAGTGTCTGTATGCATTAACTTCAAAATAATCAACCTAAATATTGGTAGTAGAATTTTTGCTAACTTACACACACACACACACACACACACACACACACACACACACACTCACACAAAGCTATGACAGAAAAAATATTTTACTATACAGTTGAATGATTAAGAATTACATGAACTAAAAATAATTTTCTAAGGTAACCCATCATATCAATTAAAATTAATACATCAAAAAATATTTTTATGCATATACACATCCTTTCCTGTTTCACACATATGCTCACTCATACACACCTCAGCTAAAATAGAATCTCTGAGATGGTAATATATATGCAGGAACAGACAAACACACATATCACAGATTTTTTAATTACATAAACATATGAAATATATATTTTTTAATTTGTGTATATTTTTAATAGGAAATACAGTAGCACTTATATTCTGATTAGAAAATGTATGCTTTTTTATTTTTTTTAATTTTTTTTTTTATTTTTTAGGGACTAGTGAATGGTTTACACCATAAGTACCATTAATTGAATAAAGAAGAAAAAGTTCCCAAAGAAGAATCTAGGAACTTTTCCTTTATACAACTACTTTATCTTCTCTACAGTTTGAATCTGCCCTTACATTACTATTTGTGATTCAACCACAAAACTCTTACAGATGAAATTCTTTTTTTTTCTTTTTTTTTTTTTTTTAGTAAACATATTTTTTATTATGAAATTGTGGGGTACGGTTAAGGGTTAGGTATACAAATGTGTATTGTTCAGGCACCCTTGTTAATAAAGGGTGTCTCCCCATCCCCAGACAGATATCGACTACTGTTAGTCCCACCTCCCTTCCCCTCCCTACCCCCCCCATAGTTTCCCACCACTGTCAGTCCTTTTTTTAAAAAAGTATTATGGTAGATGATCAAGGTCCACTATAAGAGTGAGAACATGTGATACTCAGATCTTTGTTTCTGTGAGAGATCACTCAGTATTATAGACTCTAGCTCCATCCAGGTTGCTGCAAAATTCATGATTTTATTTTATTTTATTTTTTATGGCTGCATAGTATTCCATTGTGTATATGTACCACATTTTTTTAATCCAGTCCTCTTTTGATGGACAGCATGGTTGGTTCCAAGTTCTTGCTATTGTGAACAATGCTGCGATAAACATACGTGTGCAGGTATCTTTTTTATAGAGTGATTTGAGTTCTTCAGGGTATATTCCCAGTAGGGGAATTGCAGGGTCATATGGGAGGTCAATATTTAGAGCTTTTAGGAATCGCCACACTGCTTTCCACTGAGGTTGCACTAGTTTGCACTCCCACCAACAGTGTAGAAGTGTTCCCTTTTCGCCACACCCTCTCCAGCAACTATTATTTTTTGAATTATTGATGATGGCCATTCTGACTGGAGTTAGGTGGTATCTCAGTGTGGTTTTGATTTCATCTCCCTGATGATTAGTGAGGTTGAACATTTCTTCATGTGTCTGTTGGCTGCTCGGATGTCTTCCTTGAGAAATGTCTGTTCATATCTTTTGCCCACTTTATAATGGGATTGTTTGTTTTTTCCTCTTGGCACATTTGAGTTCCTTGTAGATCCAAGATGTTAAGCCTTTGTCAGACCTGGAATTGGCAAATACTTTTTCCCAGTCTGTGGGCTGTCTCCCTGCTCTGTTGATGGTTTCTTTGGCTTTGCAGAAGCTTGTCAATTTAATGAGGTCCCACTTATCTATCTTATCTCTTATGGCCTGTGGGTTTCAGGTTTTGTTCAGGAATTGGGTGGCAGTTCCAATTTCCATGAGGGTATGTCCTTCATTTTCTAAGGTTCTTATGGTTTGAGGTTTTACATTTAGTTCTCTAATACATTTAGAGTTAATTTTTGTGCATGGGGACAGATAGGGGTCTTATTTGAGTCTTCTGCATGTGGTCAGCCAGTTTTCCCAGCACCATTTACTGAATAGGTTCTCTCCTCCCCAGTGGTAGGTGGTGGAGGCTTTGTCAAAGATGCGTTGATTGAGAAAGTGAGGTTTTGCTTCTGGAATCTCAATTCTATTCCATTGGTCTATATGCCTGTTTTTGTACCAATACCAAGCTGTTTTGATTATTGTAGCTTTATAGTAAAGTTTGAAGTCTGGTAATGTGATAACGCCTGCTTTGGTTTTTTTGCTGAGGATTGTTGGTCATTTGTGTTTTGATATGAATTCCTGCATTGTTTTTTCTAGGTCTGAGAAGAATGTTGCTGGTAATTTGATGGGTATTGCATTAAATCTGTAGATTGCCTGAGCTAGGATGGACATCTTCACAATGCTGATTCTTCCAATCCATGAGCATGGGATATTTTTCCACTTGTCTGTGTCGCCTTTGATTTCTTTGAGCAGTGTTTTGTAGTTTTCATTGTAAAGGTCTTTCACGTTTCTGGTTAGGGAGATGCCAATATATTTCATTTTTTTTTGTGGCTATTGTAAATGGAATTGTGCTTTTTATTTTGGTTTCTGTTTGTTTATTGTTGGTGTAAAGAAATATGATTGTCTTCTGTACATTTATTTTATATCCTGATACTTTGCCAAAGTCCTCTATCAGTGTAAGGAGGCTTTTGACAGATTCTCTTGGGTTTTCAAGGTACATGATCATGTCATCTGCAAAGAGAGATAACTTGACTTCCTGTTTTCCTATTTGGATACCCGTGATTGCCTTCTTTTCTCTGATTGCTCTAGCCAGGACTTCCAATACTATGTTGAACAGGAGAGGTGAGAGTGGGCATCCTTGTCTTATTCCTGTTTTCAGGGGAAATGGTTCAAATTTTTGTCCATTTAGGAGTATGCTGGCTGAGGGTTTCTCATAGATGGCTTTTACTATTTTGAGGTATGTTCCCCGTATGCCTAGATGTTGAGGGTTTTTATCAAGAAGGGGTGCTGGATTTTATCAAAAACTTTCTCTGCATCTAATGATATAATCATGTGGTTTTTGTTTTGGCGTCTGTTAATGTATTTAATTACATTTATTGTTTTGCGAATGTTGAACCAGCCTTGCATCCCAAGTATGAAGCCTACTTGATCACGAACATATGAAATATTAATGAGGTATGGAAAAATCTCCTATTTAGTAGTAAATAACTTCTGAATACTGGTACCTAAGGCATTTGAAAATCTTCCTTGAATATAGGTTATCTTATTCAAATTTTAGGACCCTAAGATAATTAATTTAGTAAAATATGCTTTATAATCATCACATTAAAGTATATATAGATGTACAATGTTAATTCATTATTTAAAAACTGTACTTATGCACAAAAAGGCAATTTAAAAAATATTTAAATAGCACAGTAATATTTCATCTATGAGAGTGGACATGGTTGATGAGTTTACCTTAGTTCTGCTCACAGGAAGTTTATATTACATACAAATACATTCTCTTACAGTTTATTGAATATAATTTTTAAAAATTATATTCAATCAACAATAACTTAAATTTTATAAAGTCTACATACTGCTTAATTAATTACTTAGGGAAGTATATGAACAAATATTTTCTTATGGTCCAAAGCAAAGTTCAAATACCTTGCTGTGCTTAAGAATGTTGGTTATTAGTAACACATTTATTTTATAACAATGTAGATTCCTATTTGCTAGTGCAGCATTTTCTTATATGTAAATTATTAGTGAAATGATAATAAAACATTATATAAACCAATGACAGTTATGCAGATTTGCATCAAACACTATTTTCAGTCACTTATATTTTCCTTTAATATAAATATAAGATCATCTAAAATTTTCAATTAGAATGTATTTAGCAAATCAGCTATCTCTACCTTGCTAATCCATATATTTTACACAGTCTCAACTTCATCATTTTTTTATAATAAATTTGTATGTTTTTCAGGAAACATCGATAAATATTTCTTTAAATTGTATAAAGTATCTATTTTTCTATTATTTATCTAAATTTCTTTAATATCATTATAAAATATTAATGTATTTTATCTTATGTATTATTCTATGATATCAATTATAAGTGGTATTTTATAAAACCATGTATATGTACATTTTTAAGTTAGCTTAGTTTTATCTATAAGTTATCCAGATTGGGGAAACACACTGCTATAATATTATTCTACTTTTAACCAACATATTTAACTTAAGAAGAAAAGCTGGCCATCTTTTTTTTTTTTTTTCCAGAAAACAAACAGAATATTAAGTTATGCATTTCTATGAATGGCCAAAGATAAAATTCTTTGTTGTGAGGGCTATTTTGTGCATTGTTGTATATTTAGCCACTAGTCATTCCTGCCCTTTACCAACTAGATGAAGAAGAGATCCCCAGTAGTGGCAATCTAAGTTGTCTCCAGAAGTTATATGTATCTACTGGAAGCAAAATGCCTAGTTGAATAAAATTGCCCAGACTCTTCAGGTTATAAAGGCCTTACATAATCTTGTTAAATAAAAATACTATAATTTAATTTTTGCATTTTCCTACTTCCAGATTCTGTACATTTTCAAAACCCAGATGCTACATGAATGTAAATAAAATAATATAAGAAATAGTGCCAATTTCATAAGCCACATAGAATGTAACCTGAAAACAATTGTCATATACTTATCTTCACACTAAGACAGCAAAGTAGATGAAAAAAATGAAAGGAAAATAAATAAAACTGGGCATTTGCTGATAAATTTTTATTGTGGCTAAAAAAATAAGAATTAATAGTTTTCCAAAGTCTATTTTGAATGCCGTTTTAATGTGATATCGATTAAACAGAGTTGAAAAAAAATTCTTATATTGTGAATAATTTTGATTTGTCTAGCTTGACAATTCAGATTAGTTGATATTACTAAACACATATGACACTTTTCTGAATAAAGTGTCAAATTCCTTTGGTGCTTTAAGAAGTAGTTAATGCTTTGTCATAATGTATTATTTATGCTCAAATCCTTTTTGAAAGGTTTCAAAGAGAACTGAATGGCTATTGTGATTTGATTACAATTTGATTAAGAGTGAAAATGTCTGGTAAATATATCTGCCTATAATTTTTATTTGTTTGTTTTAAAGTTTATTTTTTATTTATAATTGGTACATAATATTTGTCCATATTTATGGGGTACAGTGTAACATTTGAATACATGTACATATAATATACTAATCAAATTGGAGTAATTACCATATCATCACTTTAAACATTTATCATTTCTTTGTGGTGACAACATTCACAATTTTCTCTTCTGACTTTCTTGATATATATTCTATTGTTATTTGATATAGTCACACTACTGTGCAAAAACAAAGCATCAAAAATTATTTTTCTTGTCTATTTGTAACTTCATATAAATTGACCAACTTTCCCGGTACCACACCGCCTCCTCTCTGCAGACTCTACTTTCTATTTCTAGGAAACCAAATAAAATTTTATAGATTCCACATCTGCATGAGATCTCATGGTGCTTGTCTTTCTGTGCCTAGCTTTTTCACTTCACATAATGTCTTCCAGGTTCATCCATGTTGCCACAAATGGAAGATTTCGTTTGATTTTATAGCATTGTATGTATAGACTTCATTTTCTTTATTCACTTATCTGTAGATAGGCATTTAGGTTGATTCCATACCTTGGCTATAGTGAATACTGCTATTGTTCTGCACCTCGTTCCCCATCATGTAGAACTTGCAATAGCTTCCCAAACTCATCAAAATAAAAGATGTTTTTTCTCAAACTCTCTTTCATACTATGTATGTGATAATAATGTCTATATTTATGTGCATACTAAATATATATTAATTTTTTAGGAAGTATATTAATGCTATATATATATATAGAGAGAGAGAGAGAGAGAGAGAAAGAGAGAGAGAGAAGGAGAGAGATGAGGGAGAGAGAAAGAAAATCAACCACTGCTGATGATGATTGTGAGGTTCTCATCAGTAATGACCTAAGCTTGTAAGTACATACAACCTTGAGGTCCTGGCTCCCAATACTGTAAAATCCATTTCTTTTTCATCTTTTATTCTAATGCCTAGAATTCTAATATAGTATTTAAACCCCCCAAAAAATATAAACCTTATGAGAATGTTAGCATTGACATGTGAATTCTAAATATAGTATTTAAACTAATATTTATGAATCACAGTCATGTCATCTTCATTTATTAAATTTCTCAGAAAATATTTTATTTATGAAGAAGAATCAGACTATAAATCTTGCTTATTTTATTTAACAAAGTGGTTCACAATACCTCAGAAATGAGAGTGAGATATTACAGTGCGAATAATACATATTTCTAAACTAATCACTAAAGCCAGTTCGATGAAATGGCACCAGTGATTCTACTGAAACTTATATAAAGACAATGTTATGTTCTAACAATGACAATATGTGTATATCCCCACGTACCTTTTTTTACAGTAAAGTCAATTTACAGGGACAGTATTGTAATTTTTACTAGAATATCTCTATATAGTATTTGTAGACATGCAGAAAAAAGGTTTATATTTTTCTCATATGAACTTGTATAATTTGAATAGTGAATATTTCCCCTCCTAAATATTTTGCCAGTTATATTGAAAGATACTTGACAAATAAAAGCTGTATATATGTAATATATACAATGTGATGTTTTGATACCTATGTATGCATTACAAAACAAATACCACAATTAAGCCAATTAACATAATTAAGACCTTACATACTTAGGATTTCTTTTGGTGTCTGGTGAAAACATTTAATATTGACTTTGTAAAGCAAACTTGAAATATACAACACAGCATCATCAAGAGTCTTTCTTCTCTTTAGCCTATAGAAGCAAATATCATTCAAATTTTAGCATTTCATTTTTTAAAATATTAAAATATTGATATACTAAAGTTACATATATTACATTCTTAAACTTTGGCATACATTAGATTATTTGTAATGGGCCAGATAGTTGGCCAGAAAGATTCTGTGAAAAAATGTAGAAGATATCAATATGGCTAAGATGGACTTCAGCACTTCTGTTGTAAGAACAGAAGCAAAATCTGCTGCCTGGGAGGGATGTACTACTGGGCAGGACACAAATAACAGACTTTGGAAACTGAGTGTGGCATGAGAGTACAAATGCCTTTGATTGTGATAATTCAGAGGATGTGCATGAATAGTGGTAGAGAGGGCATAGAAGCCAATTCTCACTCAAAAATGTAACTTCAGTTGACTCTGCTGCAAAAACAAATACCAAATGGAAAAACAAAACAAAACATAGTAGAATTCTCAAAATCAACCTCAAATGCAAATTGGACCACATTTTTTTTTATTGCAAAAGCCATATTCTGTATTCAGCAAATACTTGAAACTCACTTTTGAATATATTTTTCATGTAGCAAGAAACCAAAGTAACAGTAAACAACCAAAAATTCAGTGCAGAAAATTGTTTGTTTATGTGTGTATTGGTTTCATAGTTTGTGCTTTAAAAAAAATTACTGCAAACATAATTCAAAAATTAAATTTGATGGTAACACAAGTAGTTCTAATTAAAGTCTTATCAGGATACATATTTCTAAACTTCCCACTCCACATTATTAGGGGGAAAAAAAGTAATACCCTGTAAATAGTGATCAGAAGATTATACATTGTCCTTACTTGGAAGAAGATAATGTGTCTTAAAATGCATTTAAAAACCAATTATTTCCTCTGCAAAATATGGTACAACCTAAGTTACAAGTAAGTGATATGATATCAAATTATGCAAACTAATAACCCGTGCACAAATAAATAGAAGCAATTTGTAGGTATGTTATACAAGAAATAAAAGAAAAACTAATATCTCAACCAAAATATTTGACATATGGACACTTTGAGCAAGACATATCAATTTATTTATTGAATAAATACTCTTGTCACTACATACCCAACATTTTTCTAGGTACCGCACAAACAACAATAAAAAAAGTACAAAATGTATTACTCTCTGAACTTTGTACTCTACTAGAAGTAGTAACAATGCTAAATGAAAGCCAGAAGGCATATAGCAGGGGATGAAAATAAAAAATATTGGGTTAAGATGCCAAAATCTTACATAAGATTGCCCCGAAAAGCATCACTATGTAACAGCATTCTGACCTTTGTGTTTTCTTGGCACCGCCTTCTGCACCTTCTTCTCTATTAAATAGATTTACTAACACATGCACATACACACATATGTTATACTCTTATATGTGTGTATATATATATATATATAATTATACATTATGATTGTGTTGATCTAAACACTAAATATTAAAACTATTCATTAAAATATCTTTTTTTTTTTTTGAGTTGGAGTCTCACTCTGTCACCCAGACTGGAGTGTGGTGGCTGGGCAGCCTGGACCTGCTGGACTCCGGTGATCCTTCCGCCTCAGCCTTCCAAGTAGCTGGAACTACAAGTGTGCGCTACCACGCCTGGCTGATTTTTGATTTATTGTAGAGATGAGGTCTTGCCAACTTGCCCAGGTGGGTCTCGAACCCGCGGACTCAGGCAATCCACTCACCTCAGCCTCCCAAAGCGCTGGGATTACAGGCTGAGCCACCCAGCCTGGCTACATTAAACCATTTTTGACATAAAACCTTATTTCTTTTTATATTAAATAAAATTATTTTTGAAGAACCTTAAATGTATTGTGTCCCCTAGTTTTTGTGCTTTATTGTGCCTAGGGTACATTAGGCTTGCTTAACTTAGAGATATTTTCTAGGGGAAAAAAGATAAAGTAAATGAATAAAATAATCATAGAAGTATCTGGGGAAAGCAGTCTAAAAGAGCAATAGTTTAAAAATCTCTGACTGGGTGCTGTGACTCACACCTATAATACCAGCACTTTGGGAGGATTGCTTGAGTTCAGGAGTTCAAAACCAACCTGTGCGACATAGTGAAAACAAGTCTCTACAACAAAAACAAACAAACAAATGAATAGACATTTTAAAAAATGCATGTGGCATTCAGCTTGGCAAATGCAGGGGACAACAATGAGTCCAAGGTAAATGAAGTAGCGTGAAGAAAGGAATCTAAAGTCAGATAAGAGACGGAGTGAAGGCATTCATAGTGAGTCTGTTATGACAGGGACTTGGACTTTACTCTGAGTAAGAAAAGCTATTGAATGTGCATTCCACTTGATTTCCATTTGAATTGAAGTTGTTCAGTCTCTTAGAACAATATCCAGGGTGATTTATTAATATGTAAAAGAGACTGTGGTAATATTCCAGGAGAGGGATAATTGTGTCTGGCACCAGGGTGGTGACTAGACTTGACAACATGTGGTATCAAGGCAAAACTAAAATAATGTACTGGAAGACCATATGCGGGTTGAGAAAGATTAAAAAAAAAAAAAAAAGAGGAACACAGTATTATACAATAATTTACTACTGAGCAAATAAAAATACACAGTTGACATTTACTGACATGAGGACAACTGAAGGAGGGACAGATATCTGGGAGAATGTTAAGAATGCAGTTTTGCATGTATTAGGTTGGCAATGCCTACATGTAAAAACACCAATGTCAAGTAAGCAAAGGATATTTGGATCTAAATTTCAGAACAGATCTAGGGGTTAGCATTCAGATGATATTTAAATAATTAGACCGCATATGATACTCTAGAGAGTGAGGATCGTTTAAACAAAAGTGTTGAAAGACTGAGACCAGGGACACTCCCAAATTAAGGAGTGAAAGTGGTTACTATAATTTGTATGTCTCCTCCAGAAACTAATGATGATATTAAACTGCCAATGTAACAGTGTTAAGAGACAGGGCCCTTGAAAGATCATTAGGTCATGAGGGCTCTTCACTGATACATGGATTAATACAGTTATCCTAAGGGTAGGTTAGTCAACAGGGGAGTGGGCTCTTGATAAAAGGATAAGTTCAGCCTTCATTTTTTTCTGATTGTCTCACATGCTCACTTGCCTTTCTGCCAGGAGATAACAAACAAAGAAGGCCCACATCAGATGCCAATGTTATGCTATTAGACTTCCCAACCTTCAGAACCATGAGCCAAACTAAATCTCTTTTATTTACAAATTACCCAGGCTTTGGTATTCTTATATAGCATGAGAAAATGATATATGACAGAAAATTGGTATCAGGAATGGGGATTGTTATTATAACAAAGCATGGATTGTCATGAAAGGAGCACCAAGGGCAATTCTGGTGAGGGCTCTGAAGAAGAGAGCTGTAGGTAAAGTCTGGAAATTCTTAGAGATTCCTTAAGTGGTTGTTGTCAGAATACTTATAGAAATATGTATATGAGGTCTTACATAGAAATGAGAAAAAAAAAAAAGGTGCTGGAAACTGGAGTTAAGGACATCTTTGTTATAAAGTAACAGGCCGGCCGAGTTCAGTGGCTCAGCCTGTAATCCCGCACCTTGGGAGGCCGAGGTGAGTGAATTGCCTGAGCCCGCGGGTTTGAGACCTACCTGGGCAACTTGGCAAGACCTCATCTCTACAATAAATCAAAAAAATTAGCCAACATGGTAGCGCACACCTGTAGCTCCAGCTACTTGGAAGGCTGAGGCGGAAGGATTGCTGGAGCCCAGCAGGTTGAGGCTGGTTGACAGAGTGAGACTCTAACTCAAAAAATAAAAAAAAAAAGTAAGAGAGACTTTGATAGAATTGTGTTTATATCCTAGGACTTTATACAATACAGAACTTCAGAGCACTTAACTAGTATATCTGATCTAAGAAATATCTAAGCAGCAAAACCTTCAGATTTCCTATGACTAATTTTAACCACAGACAGTGAAATGGGAGAGAAAAATGACTTACAGAATTGAAAACTAAACACAGAAACAGAACACAACAATTTAGAAAACATGTATCCTGACTTTGTTATGAGCAAAAAAGTATGTTTAGGAGAGCAAACAAAGGATGTGGCCAAGAGACCATTTATTAAATAAACTAATATGGATAGAAAGGATCCAAGTACTGACGCAGATTTTTCAGGTCAGCCTGGGCTTCCAGAGTGTCAGCTCAATAGGTCAGCCAGCCAAGCCCCAGAGAGGGTCACCAAGGGGCTGGTAAGCCTAACTCCGGAAGTGTCAGCTCTAATGGGCTGACAAGTCAAGCCCTGCATGTTGTGATGGTGGGGGAGGGACTGGCAAGCCTAGCCCCCAGGGTGTTGACTGTAACAGGCTGGCAAGTCAAGCCCTGAGAATGTTGTGGGTCTTATGGGCTGGCAAGCCTAGCTCCCTGGGTGTCTCAGCTTCGGAGTCTCACCTTCTTCCGGCAGCTCTCCTGATTCAGCTGGTTCCCTCAGCTGGTAATCCAGCTTCTTGGGTGCACGGCTTTTTGACTTTGATGACCTTCTGCGTTCTTCAAGTGGCAGCTCTTCAGGGTCAAGTTTCTTGTCTCATGCCCAAGAAGAATGAGGGACATGGACAACCAGAAAGTGAGAAAGCAGGATTTATTGAGGACAGAAAACCTCCCACAGTGGGAGGGGGGACTCAAAGGAGCTGCCCATCTGGGGCTGAAAACCTGGTGCTTATATAGCCCTAAGTCCAAGCTGATTGGCTAGCACTAGCTGTGAGCTGCTGCTGTTTTGACTGGTCAGTATTAAGGACCAATTGTCAGGAGGTAGAGGTCTAACGGTGAGCTGATTAGCTGTTTTTAAATCCCAACTGTAGCCGGGCTCGGTGGCTCAGCCTGTAATCCCGCGCCTTTGGGAGGCTGAGGTGAGTGGATTGCCTGAGCCCGCGGGTTC
>NW_007247419.1:75464-99275 GCF_000164805.1 Carlito syrichta
CCTGTAATTCCGGCTACTCGGAAGGCTGAGGCAGAAGGATTGCTGGAGCCCAGCAGGTCGAGGCTGCGGTGGCCGGGAGTGGCCACTGCACTCCAGTCTGGGCGGCAGAGTGAGACTCCAACTCAAAAATAAATAAATAAATAAAAAATAAATAAATCCCAACTGTGAGGACTTTAGCTCTAGCTTGAGAGGCTAGCAGGGAGTTTGTTTACCAACACTAAGCCTGAGAGACCTGCCAGGAGTTCACTACATTGTTACCAGAGGACTCATCTGTCTGTCTGCCTAGCCTTTCTCTAAGCTATCTCCCATATCAGTACTATTCATCAAGATAATGGGAGAAAGGTCCCAAAGGCATTTCAGAGATCTTTGAGGCAGCCTTTTACATTACACGCCCAAGTTCTAGGAGGGCAGAATGGTTTTCAGGAATGGGCCTGGAGCACCTTCTACAGGCTCACTGCCCATGGCCAATTCAGTACTCCTCTCCCCACATTGCAGGTCAGCTCTCCTAGTCTGCCCAACTGTGAATCAAGTAGGTCCAGGTGTGATTTGACTCTCTCTGCATCAGAAGACACAATAAGTAAGTTTTGACTGTGTGCCTGATTCTACAGGCATGGATGAGCTAAAGAAGCATGACTTCTTCTGCCTAGATTTCCAAAAATGTTGCAGGCTACCTGTAAGTTCAGGTAGAAACCAGTCACAAGGGAAGAGTCACTGCAGAAAGACCCTACTAGGGCAATGCTGAGCAGAAATGTAGGGTAGGAGCTGCCTCACACAGTCCCTACTGTGACAATGACTAGTGGAGTCATGAAAGTGAGGCCATCCCCAAGACCACAGAGTTGCAAAGCCACCAGTGTACAACTTCTACCTGAGATGCTGCAGAGATGAGTTGTTGCGTCTACTAAACTCAGCAAAGTCAGAAAGTAGGGGCTTCCTAAGGCTTTGGAGGCCCAATCCTCCCAGTGTGCCCAGGATGAGAGATGAGGCCAAAGAAAGGGATTCTCCAAATTTAAGAATTAGTGTTGCTTTCCTTGTTGAATTTTGAACTTACTTGAGACAAGTTACCCATTTTTTCTTACCTATTTTCTTTACTTTTTGAATGGGATTATCTATTGTATGCATGTCCCACTATTGTATTTAGAAGTAAATAACTTCTTTGATTTCACTAGCTCACAGCTAGAAGGAATTTGCCTCAGGGTGAATTATGCTCTGAGTTTCACTTGTATTTGATTTACATGAGACTGTGGACTTTAAATTTTTGAGTTAATAATGAAGCCAATAAAGACTTTTGGGGATATTGGAATGAACTGAATGTATTTTGTATGTGATAAAGACCTGAGTTTTGGAAGTCAAGGGCAACATGCTATGGTTTGAATGTCTCCTCCAAAATTTATGTTGGAATGTGTTATTGAAACAATATTGAGAACAGGCTTTAAGATAGGATTAGCTCATAAGGGCTTGCTTTCATCAATGAATGAATGCAGTTTTTGCTGAAGTGGATGAGTTATTAAGGGAGGGGGCTCCTGATAAAAAGATAAGTTTGGCCTTCAATTTCTTAGTGTGCTTGCTTGCCCTTCAGTCATGGAATCACACATCAAGAAGAATTTCATGAGGTGACAGTGCCATGCTCTTGGACTTCCCAATTCCAGAGCCATGAGCCTAAATAACTTTATTTTTTAAATAAGTTACCCAGTTTGTTCAATTCTGTTATAGCAGCTCAAAACAGACTAAGACAGCAGAATAAGACAATAACTCAGTCTGACCACACACTTGTCTGTCTAGAGCTGAATGTTCTAGAAGATTCTCAGATTTTTAAATATACATTCATTATAAAATATAGTATTACAGTCATCTGCTAGATGCTGAGAATTTTTTACTTAGAGTCTACTGGACACCAAGAAAAGTTTAACTAAAACTGTGGATTTATTGTGAGCTATATACCATTCTAAGTATTTTTTAGATAAACATTTTATTTGCACATTTTATTAAGTCCTATCTATACCCTAGGTAATTTCTAAGAGATTTCCATAAAAAATTTGTATTCAAAATCTTATAGGAAATCTCTAATAAAGCAGATAGTAGACAGATACCATTGCTAACATATACCACTATATGCCTGTATATATTCATATCAAGATACACCTTTATATCTTATCAGCATCATAGATATAGAAACTGGAGATTAGAGAACATAAGCAAATTGCTCATGTTTATGTACATAATTAGATGATTGATAGAACCTGAATTTGAATCTGTGGCATCTCCTCTATAGGAGAACTTCACATTCAGAATTCTTTCTTACTACACTTTGAAACTTGTTCTTCATTCTGGAATCTTGAGAATAAAGGAATTATAGAAGTCTATTTGTATGCTACCTATATCCTATTCTATTCTATATCCTACCTGTATCATTTGTGTATTTCTAACTAGTTTGGAAACATGGTGCATGCACTGTTGAATTTTATCATTCATTTTAAGAGTTGTACATTTTAAATTTTCTCTTTCATGTTCTCTTATAATGGCTTTATATAATATTTTATCACCATGCATAATAAACCCAAAATTGAGTCAGAACACATTTAAAAATAATACAACTCAAAATTTATTTAATCATTTTTTTAAGTTGTTAGGCGGATATATTTTTCTGTTCCCCAGTAATTAAAATCAACTTCTATTTACAAGTATAATACATAGGGTAATGTGGAAAAAATGAACAAAGTAACTAAGAATTATTTTCAACAATACTCATTTTAATTTTGCATTTGAAACATCTATGTATTTCTTGTTAGTGATAAGAAACTATTATTTAAAAGCACCACTGATGGTCTCCTACAGATGACTTTTCTTAAAAAATCAATTCATATATGAAAGTTACCTCTGATAATTCCGAGACAGATGAAAACCATCACACAGAGAACAACAAAATTTCAGTCAATAATAGGCAGCATTTATGAAAGTTGTGCTATAATATTATAACAGAGCTAAAAAAAAATTCCCATAGTCTAGTGATATCTTAAATCTTTCAGAGAATAAGATGTGAAAGTGGAAGAGAGTGATACTAATGATTTTGACTTTGTGTGGGCCTATGCTAATGTGTATGTTTAATATGTCTTAGCTTTTAACAAAAAAAAAGTTTAAAAAGCAAAAAAAAAAAATTTCTTTCTTTTTTGAGTTGGAGTCTCACTCTTTGTTACCCAGGCTGGAGTGTAGTGGCATGATAACAGCCACCACAGCCTTGACCTGCTGGGCTTAGGTGATTCTTCCATCTCAGTCTTCCAAATAGCTGGAACTACAGATACACACCACCATACCTGGCTAGTTTCTGTGATTCATTGTAGAGATGAGGTCCCACCAAGTTGCCCAGGAAACTTTAAAAAGTTTTAGAATAAGAATATAACAAAATAAAATATTTGTGTACAGCTGTATAATATGCTTGTGTTTTGCCATGTGTTATTTCAAAACTGTTAAAAATTTAAAAATAATTTAAAAGTTCATAAAGTAGAAAAGTTACAGTAAACTAAGGTTAATTTATTATTGAAGAAAGAAAACTATTCTATTATAATTTGATGTAGCTTAACTGTGCAGTATTTATACAGTCTACAATAATGTAAATATTCCAGGTTTTCACATTCACTCACCACTCACTCACTGACTCACCTAGAGAAACTTTCAGTTCTTCCAAATTTCATTCTTAGTGTTCTATATAGGTGCACCATTTTTTGTCTTTTATACAGTATTTTTACTGTACCCTTTTATGTTTAGATACACTATTACTATTGTGTTACAATTTACTTACAGTATTCAGTACAGTCACATGCCACACAAACTTGTAGGCTAGACAATAGGCTATACCATATTCCATATAACCCGGGTGTTTAGTAGGCTTTCTTATATAAGTTTGGGTAAGTACACTCGATACTGTTCACATAAGAAGGAAATTGATGCAGTTGTTTGAATGTATCACCATTATAAAGCAACACCTGACTGTAGATAGCTAGCTGACTACATAGCTAGCTAGATAACAGATAATATATGGATAATAGATGATAGATAGAAATAACCATACACAAACATACCAATCATATTAAAATGTTTCCTTCATTAGTAATTGAGACAGTAAGAATAAAGCTCTACCAAGCACAGTGGCTCATGCCTGTAATCCCAGCACTCCGGGGGACCCAGGTGGAAGGATTGTTTGAACCCAGGAGTTTGAAATCAGCCTAGGCAACATAGCAAGGCTACAAAAAATAAAAATAAAAAATAATTAGCTGGGCATGGTGGCACGTGCTTGTAGTCCCAGCTACTCAAGAAGCTGAGGTGGGAAGGATCACCTAAACCCAGGAAGTCAAGGCTGTGGTAGCTGTGATAGTGTCACTGCACTTCAGCCTAAGTGACAGAGTGAGGCTCCTACACACACACACACACACACACACACACACACACACACACACACAGCTTAGATAATTTAAACTATTTTCTTTTTTCTGTGTGATATTTTTAAAGTAAAACAATATAAAATGGCATAACATGAAACACTAATGTTGAATGCTTACACTGTGAGCTCTGAATAAAGTGTCTTTCTTTTTGGCTGTAAGTATAAATATTTGTGATATGTTAGATTTCCTATCGTTTAGCTACAAGACATATCTGAATCTTTTTATTTTATGTCCTGATTATTTACGATCACACATCTTGTGATTTTTCAAGATCAGCATGATTTTTAAGTAAACAAATAAAATATTAACACTTAGTTTAGAAAAATAAAATTATCGCAATACATGTCTGATTCAATAGCTGAATATGTTACTGATATTAAGTTCTATTAGAATAAGATGCAAATTGGAAGTTTTAAAACAATCTATAATCAAGAATTATTGATTTTGTTTAAAATTATATATATATCCAGGCCAGGTGCGGTGGCTCAAGTATGTAATCCCAGCACTTTGGGAGGCCGAGGTAAGGGGATTGCCTGAGCCCATGAGTTCGAGAACAGCCTGGGAAAATTGTCAATACCTCCTCTCTACAATAAATCGAAAAGTTAGTCAGGCATTGTAGCTCACGCCTGTAGTTCCAGCTACTTGGAAGGCTGAGGTGGAAGGACTGCCTGAGCCCAGTGGATTGAAGCTCGAATGGCTGTGAGCTTGCCACTGCACTCCAGCCTGTGTGACAGAGTGAGACTCCAACTCAAAAAAAAAAAAAAGAAAATCATATGTATCCAAATGATAGTAATGCTTTGAATACTAGATGCAAAGTAAGCTCAGTGCTTTACTCCTAGCACCTGCAGAGGTTTTGGGCAATCTGTGTCATTACTATTATATTTCAGCAAATTATAATCTAGCATCTATCTATATTTCTTGTGCCTGAGTTTTCACAATACACCCACATACATACATATATATGTACACCCACATACATATAGGTTAAAGTGATTTTAAAAATAGGAAGATATTCTCTATATACAGTTCATATCCTGATGGCTAATGTTTTTGATAATGTGCAAATAAAATTTAAATACAAAGAGGAATTACTAAAATGCACTTGAGTTTTAATAAGGCATTATGAATATGTATACATATGAATTGCTTCTTGAAATGTGTGTATAACATTGATTACAATTATATTTTGCCTAATATTCTGTGATTGCACACAGATTTCATGGCATAATTTTTTAATGTTTTGAATATTTGTTTGTGGATACAATGTCTGAAAGTGTCTCCGTGAGCCTGAGATACAGACCCCAAGAAAGCCCAAGTAATGTTATTGGAGAATAGTTAAGAATAGTATAGGTAGTATTTGAGTGAGTAGTCTTACACAAAGCATTAGCTGAAGCCTCTTCCAATTCAACAACATTCAAGAAATATGAGGAATTTTCACATACACTTTATAATGGAAAACAATTTAACAAGATGTGAACTCAGTCATATGGGGTGGCTCACATCTGTCATCCCAGTGCTTTGGAAGGTAGAGGCAAGAGGATTGCCTGGGCCCAGGGTCCAAGGCTATCTGGGCATCTTGGTGAGACCTTGTTTCTACAATAGATCAAAAAATTAGCCCAACATGGTGGCACAAGCCTGTATTTTCAGCTACTTGGAAAGCTGAGGCAGAAGGCTCACCTAAACCCAGCAGGTTGAAGTTGCAGCGGCCAGAAGAGTGCTACTGCACTCCAGCCTGGGCGACAGAGTGAGACCCCACCCCCATCACATACACAAAACACACACACACACACACACACACACACACACATGCACACTTAATAATATAATTACTCAAGGTAAAAACAGAATTTAATGAAAATATTTAATATAGAGTAAAATAGGATTATTAATGAGTCAGTCAAAATCAAGAAACAAAATTTGAGTTACTAACAGAAAAAAATATAAGATAATCACAGCTAATAGAAATGAAACTATTTCATGATAGATTACCACTTTGGCTCTGATACTTATCTTCTTAATTTCCTCTTGAATTTGCAATTTCTACCACTGAAAGAGTTTCTTTTCCTAAATGTAATATTGTTGTTATCTCGTTCTTAATCTTAGCATAAGAATTTTAAAAAATCATGCTTATGGTGCTTTATTTTTATAAAATCAGTATATTTTTCAATATGCCTTCATTTACATTTTTAATGTATTTAATATTTATTCTCAATTGCATTTCACAAAATGCATTTCTTGCATTATATCTTGATCCAAGGTGAGGCTACAGGAGAGTATAGTTATTTAGAAAACTAGTTTACCTGTAGGTTTAAGATTTTTAGCTTCATTGCATGTATTTGTTTCTTTAGTATAAAGATTTCAAAAAATAATTTGTATATTCACTTTATGTTTGTGACTGTTACATTTGAGTTGTGAAATTTAGCATATTTCTCTGTTATTTGTAGTTTTCTATATTGCTTACATTCTTAGCACAAACAAGTGCTTTTTACACAAACTAAGTATAATTTAATAAATTAAGTCAATAGTCATGAGCGATCATGCTATGGAATATCAAAGATAAAACAGACAACCATAACTCACTTAGGAAAGACTCAGCAAACAGTGCTATTTGTCAGAGAACATGAAAAATGTTTAAAATTTTTATGAACTGGAGTGTCAGGAAGAGAGAGTAAAACTGTTTGTGAGCTTTTTAAAAAAACTGAATAAAAATAGGCTTTTGTTCCTTACTGTCCTTAAAACTCTATGACAAATAAAATGAAATATAAAATAATTTTGCAACTGATACTACTTATAGTATAGTTAGTAAAGATACAAATATTTGACCTATAGATGAGAAGACTAAGGGAAGGTTTTGAATTCATTTAGAAACGTAAAAGTACCTTCCTATTTAAAAGGGAGAGCAGTGATATAGGATGCCCAGATGCCCCCTCATTTTTCCAGCTTACAACTTACCAGGGAATTGCTTTGGGGGGCAGCCATATCCAATAATAACAGCCCAGTCCCCTTGTCTAACTCAGAGTAAGTTTAAATAGCTGGCAGTGCTGGAGTTTTCCCCACAGGTTCCACCAAGGCCTTTGTTTCAACTGCATCAGAGTTCCATTTCTCTTTCTACCCATCCTGCCTTTTTCAGCTCTTCACATATGTGGCTTCTGAGAATATTCCACTAATAAAGGTCCTGAATGCCAATCTCTTTCTTATAGTGTGTTTTCTGAGGAACCCAACCTACAACAGTTGGTATTAGGTCATCCTAGGAATGCCATCCCAAGAGGCTGACTCTAAAAAGCAATTTTGTAGCAAGATAATCAATACTCTGGGTGGCAATGTGGTCTCTGTCATGGCAGGTGGTATACTAATTACTCCTGTCACACTGTCCTGGTTTATCGGTTACAATTTCACCAGAATAATAATGAAAATATAAGGATAATTAATCAAGAACTGAAATTAATAGGAAAAGCCAAAAAATCTTCATGACAATAGAGTCATGTCTTGCAGCCAGAGGACAAAGCAATTGAGAGTCAGTCCCATCACTTAAATACAAGTTTAGTAGAACTTGAAAAATGGTTAAGTTTTCAACCATGGCAAATCTGCTACACCAAGGTAGTCCCATGATTCATGATTGAATACAAGTGAGACCCTAAGATCTTGCACTTGAGTTGATTCATTTGAAAATTTTGAATGCTGATACTCTACTCAACCCTTTGGATCTGCAGAAGTAGTCCACTCTTTCCTGTTAGAATTTAGAAACAACTTCTCCCATCATGCTTAAAACAATGCACAAGTCTTTACTTTTCAACACAATATTCACCGTCTTCAAAATCTGCCTCATCATTCCTCCTGGCCAACATAATACATCACAACATAGCTCACTTTAGAAGTACTTGTTCTGATATAAGAGGAAGTAATTATATACCAAAGGATCTGAACGACTTACGAAACATATGAAATTATAAAGAACCAAGGGAATATATTTGAGACTTATTCTGTAGATTTTGGATCAAGTACAACAAACAATAATGTTGAATAAGAGAGTCTATGTATATGGAGAACTCTCCCTTAATACAGGATTTAAAACCCTGGCAAAATTCTGGGAGGCAGGGCTTAATATTAATGGTCATTGGAAAAGTGGAAAAAGTCATAAAGTATAAAGATCTATAGTATGAAGACTTAATGTAAAAACTACTTTTCATATAAAATTTGGAGGAAGAAAACAAGGTTTGGAGAAGGAAACATGCTGGAGTGCCATGCCATATTCAGAAAATTCATCTGCTAACTTTATTCCATAGAATTATGAAATGTATCAGTGAGTTGTATCAGCTTCTGTGAGAAGTTCAGGGATGACATCTTTTGTAGGTAGGGGGGTGATGGCAAGAGATGCTGTAATAGTACTAGGCATTCTGATAGTCTTAGAATAGGATTCCAAAATGTAGATGTTAGGTGGTATTTATACACCTCGAATAAAGCTGGGTTCACTTCTCGTAATGGGCAGCAAGGTCACCATGACATCCAGGAGAATTCTCAGCCAAAATTCTTAGCCAAAAGAATTCTTAGCCAAAAGCTAAGAAATAGAATATAATAATTGGAGAACCTCAATTTGGAGAACAAACAAAGGTATTATTTATGTTAACAATTAAAACAAATCAATGATGAATGACAGGAGACTGAGAGAGGCTACTCCAAAGAAAAATTGGAACTTATTGTCAAATTTCTGTAAACTGATTCTCCATTGACTGAATAAAAGACTTTTTTTTAATGAAAGTGTTAAAAATTTAAATGATTACTATAAAAAACCATTTAAAAGCATTATATGCAAATATAGGTGAATAATTTTCCAGTACGTCTGTGCCCAGGGAATAGAAAAAATGTCTTTATGGGCACCAAGTAGTGTGACCTATGAGACTATTCATTCTGCTTACACATGTCTTTCAGGGCTTTACTTTACATTACCAAGAAATCTAAAGTTTGCTTTACTGAGGAAGGTAATAAAACAAACAAATCACAGACAAACTTGGTAGAAGTTGTTACAAAGAATGGACAAAAAAAAAAATTCCTATGGGAAACTGAACATAGCACATTATTATTTTTAGAAAAAAGCATCAAAGCTTCAATAAAGTTGAAGCTTTATTATAGTTGCAGAAGAACAATCATGAGCAAACCTTTTAATAGTAAGAATTCTAAGTTTCTGTTTGACATACTGTTACTGACAAAGTTTGCTTTTCCTCCAAAATGGAGTTCTTTCCAGTGTTGTGAAACCAACATACAAAACCAACAATGAAAATCAAGCAGTACATGATTTAATTCTACGGCCATAGAATAGAGAAGCAGGAACATGGTTATAAATCAAATTCTCATCCACTAGGAAGTGAGGGGGCTCAAATATAGGGTTTTGTTACTGAATATGCTGGACATTAAAAAGAAGGGAAGAGATATTCATATTTTTTTCAGGAATGAGCAGCAAACTTCTCAGAACTGGAGAAGTCGTCATTGTCATGATGATTGTCAGCTGTCATGGTGCTAATGGGAAGGTAATTTAGCATGAAAATTAGATTATAACTAGGTTAGAAGTTCTTCAGAGGTCAAATGATCTACCATCTTGAATTCCACTTGTTTAGTTGGTCTGGTCAAGAAGAAAACTTTCTGTCTGCAGTTTCTTAAAGATAAGCAGGGTTAGATAGAGCTAGAAATTCAGCTATGTCGTGTAATCACGTTACTGAGCAACAATATGGTGTTTACTAATAACTGTAGATATTCTGAGATATCTTGAATCTCAGGGATGATCCAAAAACAAAGGAAATTATGTAGCATAAAACCTCAATATTTGCCTTAAGATAGCTGTAAGACTTCACCAACTCTTCTGAGGTTGGTAATTTTAAAATGTCATGTATTTATATGGTGATGAGGTAGACATTAGAATGAGCAGACTGGGCATCAAATGGCCTTAATCAAGATTACTTTCATTTTGGGCCTCAAAAGCTGAAATACCCTGAAAGATAGTGTTTTAACACACTGAACCAAAGGTCTCAAGGTTCCTTTGACCTTCCTCTGCTCCCTACGCAGTCTCTCCCAAAAGAAGTTGCTTCTATTCCCTGTTATCTCATTATTTATTGCAGTAAAGGAGAAGAAGACTGTAACTAGACTTGACACAATCATTTACAAATAATTCTTGAATTATTTTTATAATAATTCTTCTTTACAAGTCAGTCTCTGACTCCCAACCATTCATTCTCCCAAGTATTCATTTATTTTTCCATAGTAATCATTGTTGCCCCTTCTTAAAATTTTTCTTCTTCCCCATTCCATAATGTGTCTTATCAGAATCTAAGCCCCTATTCTTTCTGTAACCTCAAGATGGTGTTTCAGTTTCTGTAACTCATCTGAATGTAGTATCTTCATTCTGAGATTCCTGTGTATATGTGTCAAATAAATTTGTATGCCTGGTTTCCTATTAATCAGTCTGCCTCATGCCAGTGATTTATTTTGGTGAACCTTTAGGGAGCCAATGCCCATGTCCCCTACAGCCTCACTTTTAAAATGTGGTAATCCATACCTAAAGGAGGCAGTTTTGAATGCCTACACAGCATAAAGTCACAATGACCACTTTTCTAATTAAACTAAAGTTTGGATCTTTGTCAATCAGGGGAACTGGATCTCATTATCATCTCCAAGGGGATATAGAGTCTATTGGTTTAAGAATACTGTCAATCTCCCTGTTAGTGATTGTTGAGGATGGGTTATCTAATACAGTTTGGACCAAGCAGTCATGATGAGAAAATTGTTGCATGTTACAGAGTGAGAAATTCTCTCCTGTTACTTCTTGGAAAGCATTCCAAGCAAGTGTCTCTTTCCTCTTTTTAATGTTAGGAGATAATGATGCTGGAGGCCAGTTGCAGACACACCCATAACAACTTGACACATGGGAAAGAAGATATACCCACATGTCAATAGCGTTTAACAGCCTGGATTAGCGAGCTCTAAAAGCTCTGGACTAAATAAGGTTTGTGGGCAAATTAATTTTTTGTTGGTGTTTAAGCCACTTTTCTCCCCTATTGCCAATTGCCAAAAATATCATAAGGTAACTTAAAAGGTTATGAGTACCAAAGGTGATGATTAATGTAAAGAATAATACTGTCAGACATTTAATTAGCATTCAGTAATGGGAAATTGTATATCTGTGAATCTCTCCATTCAGTCACTTAATAGAACACTTGGTTCTTCCTTAACTTTAATTTCTTCCTTAACTATGAGTGTCTACACCTTTGGTAGACACTCATAGTTATTTCTATTAATATTATCTGTATTTTTAAATTTTTCTGTTGGTCATTTTTGTCATTGATGTGTAGATCAATATAGATTCTAATGTAACTCACTAGGTTATGAAGATCTAATGGATAAATTGTACGAAATGAATTTAAAAGGATTTTAGGGGTACTTGGTACTCAAAGTAGCCCACAAGAAATTGAACTTATATAATTCTGGATATATGCAATGATTTGTTCCTTTAACCAATATTTAAAAAAAATATTTGTTTTTTAAAAATTACTTTGAGAGTGTTTTTGGGGGGGTTATTTTTAATTTAATTTATATAAGTCCCCTAAATATGAATGAGTTCTATTCTGAGAGCCCATTTGTAAGTCCAGTTGTTTGTAAGTCCGACAGTAAGCCTAAGTCTCCAACTAACACAATCAACTAACTACTACTGTTACTGTAATGGGTTTATAGTACTTTTTGCACAAATAATGCATAAAAACAAACACAAAAAATAAAGAAAACATTTTATCTTAAGTACAGTACCTTGCAAACATGAAACAATGTATACTAGACACATGAACTAACTTACATGATTGGACAGGCAAACACACATTTGTATATTTGAAAGCTCACAACTTGGAGGTTCAAATGTAGGGGAATTGTTGTATTTATAAATTATAAAGATCATTTAAAGTTATAAATTTTTTGTTAAAAGCACTGGGAATTATTTTGTGACTGGGTAAAACATCTCTTTTTATAACTTTGTCATGGGTGTCTAAAGAGTAGAGTTGACCCTTGAACAACTCACTGATTAGGAATGCTGACACCTTACGCAGCCAAAAATCTGCTTATAACTTTCGATGTCCTGAAATAAGTAAAGTACTACTAATAGCCTAATGATGGTCAAAAGACTTACTAATAACAGAAACAATCAATTTACACAAATGTTGTATGTTATGTGTATTTCATTGTATACTCTTATAATAAAGTAACCTGAAGAAAACTGCATATATTAAGGAAATCATCAGAGAGAAGAAATACATTTACAGGTGCACTTGTAAATCACCCATCATGAAATGGGCAAACACATTGAAAGGATCTTCAAGAAAAACTCACTGATGCTGATTGCAACCTCTCACAACTAGCTAATACATTTATGCTGATGGTTTCCCAGAATACTTACCTACTGTGGGATGCCAGTACCACAAGGGATCTGCCCTCCAAAAATTATTCCGTTTTTGGGGAGGTGTCCCTCATATATGTATCCTTTCAAAATTTGTATGTTGGAGACCAAGACCCAATGTAATAGGAGGCAGGGCTTTTAGGAACCGATTAAAGTCATCAGTGTAGAACCGTCATGAGATTAGTGTCCTTATAAAAATGCTGCAGGGAACTAGCCCTTTTGCCTTTTTATATCTTCTGCCACATGAGAACACACAAAAATAGTTCTTCATTGGACACAGTACCAGCACCTTGATCTTAGAATCCCCAGTGTCCAGAATTGCAAGAAATATATTTCTATTGCTTATCAATTATCCAGTCTAAGGTGTTTTCTTATAGCCGCATAATAGACTAAGACAATCCTCATTCAAAGTTCTTAACTCATTAAACAATAACTCCTTATTTATCCCTCCCCAGGCTCTAGTATTTTCTTTTCTTTTCTTTTTTTTTTTTTTTGAGTAGGAGTCTCACTCCATCGCCCAGGCTGGAGTGCAGTGGCCGCTCCCGGCCACCGCAGCCTCGACCTGCTGGGCTCCGGCGATCCTTCCGCCTCAGCCTTCCGAGTAGCTGGAACTGCAGGGGCGCGCTACCACGCTGGGCTAATTTTTGATTTATTGTAGAGATGAGGTCTCGCCAAGTTGCCCAGGCGGGTCTCAAACCCGCGAGCTCAGGCAATCCACTCACCTCAGCCTCCCAAAGGCGCGGGATTATAGGTTGAGCCACCGAGCCTGGCTGGTATTTTCTATTACAAATTGTTTCTATATAATTTGCCTATTCTACGTATATCTTGTAAGTAGAATCGTACAGTATTTGGCCTTCTGTATCTTTTATTTCACTTAGCTCAGTGTTTCAAGGCCCATTCATGTTGTAGCATATGGAAAAATTCCATTCGTTTTATAAGGCTGAATAATGTTCCACCACATGAATAAACTATACTTCTTTTATTCATTTATTTATGGGTATTTGGATTGTCTTCACTTTTTGCCACCAGTAATGCAGGTATAAATGTTAATGTGTAAGCATTATTTGAGCTTCTTCTTTCAATAATTGTGGGTATGTAATTAAAAATGAAATTGCTGAATTATATAATTCTGTTTAACTTTCAAAGATTAGCCATAATGTTTTATGTAGCAGCTGAGACATTTTACATTTCTGCCAGCAATGCACCTGAATTCCAATTTCTCCACATTCTTGCCAATATTTATTATTTTTCCTTTTTTCTTTTTTTATATATTTTTACTTTTTTTCTTTCTTTATTTCTTTTTGATAATAGCCTTCGAATGAAAGTGAAGTTGTATCTCATTGTGGCTTGATTTGCATTTGCCTAGTCATTAGTGAGGTTGAACATCTTTTTCTGTGGTGTTTTTACTGTCTTTTGAATATCTTCTTTAAAAAAAAAGTCTGGTTAAGTCTTTTAATCTCTTATCAAATTGATGCTATAAAATATTTTCTTTCATTTGGTGGGTTACTTTTTCACTGTATTAATAGTGTTGAATATACATTTCATGGTCATTCATAATATTTACTAATTAACCAAATGCTTTCTATTTCTCTGGTTTCCCTTTTTAAAATTAATCTTACTCCTAGCAACCAGTGTCATTTTTTAAAAGTGTGAAATACATCCTTTATTAGTTTTTGTGTGTGTTTTTATTTTTAGATGCGGCTAATTAGTAACAATTACTCTTTATGCTCATCATCTGTGTGTCTTCATTTCGTACTAATTTTAATAATTTATTTGGGCCAAGAATTCTACACTGACAGTTATCATATATTTTAAGGTGACATTCCTGCTTCTGAAAAGTTCTCTCATTGTTAATTGACATTGTTTCTTTTCTCATGTAACTTGTTATTTTATGATTAAAATAGGTATGTATATTTTTTCAGTAGTTTGCATTATATTCACATAGTTGTCTACTGTCAACAGTATCCAATTCTAGATCATTTTTATCACACCAAAAAAGTCTGTGCCTACCAATCAATTCCAAATCATATTTATTTCATGTCTCCACAATCAATAATCTACTATCTGTCTCTAGAACTTTAATATAAATAGAATTGTACAATTTGTGTTCTGGTTACTGGATTCTTTCTCATATCATAACATTTTCAGGTTCATACAGATTCTAGCATTTATTGGCACCATTAAAATGAAAACTACCTTAATTTTGATAGTTTTTATCTTTTTTGTTTTTATATTTTCTTATTTGTATTTTGATATTATGTCTAAAAAACATTGTATATCCTAAGATTATGAAAATCTACATTTACATTTTAAAATTTTATTTGAGTTTTAAAGTTTTACCTCTTACAATAAAATTATGTTCCATTTTGAGTTAATTTTAGCATAAAGTGTTAGGCAGATATTCAATTTTGTTCTTTTGTACTTCGATATCAAATTGTTCCAGCAGTCTTTATTTGAAACAATTATACTTTCCCCAATAAGTTGTCTTGTCATTCTTGAGAAAATCAATTAGCTATAAATGTAAGGATTTATTATTAGACTTTCAATTCTCTTCCATTGATTTATATGTCTATAGATATTTCATACTACACTCTTTCTCATTATTGTAGCTTTGTAATATGCATTGAAATCACAAATGTGAGTCTTCCAAATTTGCTTTCCTTTTTCAAGATTCTTTGGCAATTCTGGTCCTCTGGAATTTATATGTAAATTTTAGACTTAATTTGCAAATTTCTGCCAAAAAACAACTGCTAAAATTTAGTATGAGTTGTGTTGAAGCTGTAAATTCATTTGGGAGAATATTGTTATCTTAGCAACATTAAGTCATTTAATCCATAAACATGAGCTGTTTTTCCATTTCTTCAGGTCTGTATTTTCTTGCAACAATGATTTGGAGTCTTCAGTGCATTAGTCTTTAGATCTTTTGATAAATTTATTTCTATGATTGATGATATTAAAAATAGAATATTTTCTTAATTTTGTTTTGGGAATGCTTGCTGTCAATATTTATACAAGAACTGAGATCTATATATTGATATTTTGACCATAAATTTGATATATTTGTTTACTAGTTATAAAAGATTTCTATAGTTCTTTATAATTTTCTACATAAAGATCATGCCATCTGAAAATAGATATAAATTTACTTCTTCCTTTCTAATCTGGTGACTTTTACTCCTTGCCTAGTTGCTTGAGATAGTACTTTTAGTACATTGTTAAATAAAAGCATCAAGAGTAGGCATCCTTGGCTTACTCATGATATTAGAGAAAAAGCCTTTGGTTTGTACCCATTAAGTATCATGTTAAATGTGGATTTTGATTTGATAACTTTCAGGAGATTGATGAAGGTCTTATGTATTCTTAGCTTGGTAAATTTTTAAAATAAAAACATAACTGATTTTGTCCAGTGTTTTTTCTGCAGGTGTTGAAATAATCATTTGATAGTATTTATTCTATTAATATGATATATTGATTGAGTTTCATGTGTTAAAAACCTTGCATTCCTAGAGTACACATCTCTTGCTTATGGTATATAATCATTTTTATATTTCTCTGGATTATATATTTTTTGGATTTGCTTTGCTCATAATTTATTAAGAATTAATTCGGCATCTATATTCATAAATGCAATATATAGTTTTTATAGTTTCTAAAAATTACATCTTTGGTTTTAGTATCAGGATTTGTTGGCCCTAAAGAATGAGAGGAAGTATTGTCCCTTCTTTTTTATAGAAAATTTTGTGAAAGATTGGTAGTATTTCTTTTTAAAATCATTTTTAGAATTTACCAGCAAAGCAATATGTGCTTGAACTTTTCTTCTGGGAAGTTTTAAAATTATTAATTTATCTCTCATTTTTTTTTTTTTTACTGGTTTCAAGTATATACAAATTTTATATTTCTTCTTGAGTCAGTTTTAGTAGTTTTTGTTTTCCTAATAATTTGCTAAATTTAAGTTACCTAATCTGCTGGTATAAAATTATTCATGATATTTTCCATTTTAAAATTGGAATTAAACTGCTATGGAAATCAGAACACCCTCAAGGTTTGTTCTTATTTGTTTTTGTTCATGTTGTTGTTATACTTATTGCTGTTGCTGTTACTGCTATTTGCTTGTTTAGTGACTTTCCTTGACTAACTCATTAAAGTTTGTATTTTTGGTTATATGTCACCAATTAATTTTATACCTAGTTGTCTAATAGATGATCAGATATTTATTTGAATGCCTTGAATCAATGTCTCCCATTCTTTGTGAAGAGAGTTGGTGAGTTTTGAAAGCTTTCATTTCTGCCTTGTCCTTTACTTTCTGTTCATGAAGAAACTCAAGGTCCCTCAGAAATAAGAGATTGTGTCCTTCTGAAGTCTGTCAGAGCATGTAAACGATCTAGCACAAGTATGTAACCATCTAGATACCCAGAAATATGTCAGCTCTTTTAATGCCCAGTGTGACACATCATTCTCTAGATTTTTATTTTAATCCTTTTTGCCTAGCCTTTTGAGTTCTACTACTTATAAGTCTGCTTTATACAGCAGTATTTTATTTTATTTTATATAAGTTTCCTGCAGTCAGGGTTCTTTTCATTGATTAGGCTGTGAGTTGGGTCACATAAATAACAAACCCTATTAATGGAACTTTTCCAGGAAGCATTCAGGCAGATCAACTAGAGAAAACATTATTTGAACAAATCTGGAAAAATTCCAAACCCATTTTGTGTTCTTCATTGCTTTATAGGCTGCTAGTTTAATAACTACCTAGTTGCAAACCTTCTGGTTTTCAAGGAGCCACAGAACTGAGGAAAGGTGGATGGCCAAAGAGCAAGTTAAAATACCAGAATGCTTGCTGTTATTACCGAAGATTACTGAGATGGCTATCATTACTGAAATTCAGCTATTAGCTTTAATAATTGCTCCCAAGATTGTTGCAAACACTTATTTATTCCCAGAATTCTGAATGAGTTGTTGTTGACAATGTTTGTTGGTTTTACTACTCTTGTGGATAACACAATATTTGGAAAGCCTTAGCTGATACATAATTACTTTTCCTGAGTCTTTTGATATTGATAATGACAAATTTTCTCTTAAGTCTTCATAATTATCCATAGGTAATACAATTATAAATGCACTTGTTAAGCAAGAAAGAGTTTCACAAATAACCATTTAAACATTTTGTAGATACTATTAGGCTAAGTACTCACTCCTTTACTGCAATGATGATTATTCAAATTAATATTTATAAAGCAAAGATACATGGCATAAAGGAAGATGAACAAATCTGGAAAAATTCCAAACCCATTTTGTGTTCTTCATTTGTTTCTAACAAACTTGTCATGGCTACTGGTTATTGAAAAGGAATATATTAATTTCCAGAGTTGCCAAAGAGAAAAGATGTAAGTATAAGTGAGTAAAAAATATTAACTTGATAAATATTATTTTATATTATATCTGCTAAATATTATTCCCAGGAGGTATTTAGATGGAGTACAAAATAATCAGTAATCTAATCTAAGAACATGTTTAAAAAGAAAAAAAAAAAGAACATGTGAAGTTCACCAGTAATAAAAAATGAGTCAATGGATTGATTATTCATTGTAATGAAAATTCACACTTTTTTTTGTTTTGTTTTGTTTTGGTGTTTCATTATTTTGCATTATTTTCCCTACACATGGGGAAGTAGTTGAGTAATATAACATTTTCATAGTTTAGGACTCTGAACATCTTCTAGGCCATATAAGGTATTGGTCAAAACTTGTAGATAGTTATCATTTAGAGACTACTCCTAAAACAACAATATTGCCTCAATTTTACTTCTATGAGCTTTCTATACATTTTTTAAACCTATGTCACCTGAAATAGTATGTTTTCACATTTATATTAAAATGTCTTTAATCAGACACTTGCAATATTAAAAGTATAAATATGTGAAATGTACACGTGAACATTGAGCATTGTGCATGTTTTTCCTCCTAAAAGTACAGCTGCAGTTGATAATTACATAAATAAATACATAATGTTAAAACAAAAAGGAAGAGAAAAAGAACAATATATTCCAGAAAACTATTTATAACATAATTCTGTTTTCAAAAAGAAATTTCATTAATGTTAAAAGCAGAACATTTAAACATTTTATGTTAAAGGCCAAAAAAAAAAAAATTCTCTGGAAATAAAGTTCATGGCAAATGTATTCTGTTACATGAATAAAGGCTTGGAAACAATTATCTAAAAAGAAATTAGCTATTTTACTTTATAATTTTACCAAGTTCTCTAAAGCATGCACATACACAAAACTGTGTTTTTACTAAGGTAGGTTGATTTTAAAACAGTGGATACTTATGAAACATTTTAAATGCCAAATTACCCTAGTTGGACGTATCCTAACAATACTTTTCAGGGTATGTTTGTTTTTACTTCATAATGATTATAAGTGTAACATGCAATGAAGAATAAATAGTTTGCTATTCTATTAACAGTATGTTTTACTCTAGATGCTTTCTACTTTTAAAACTAGTTCAGTAGGACTGGATAAAGAAACAGTATTAGTTATATACCACAGAATATTTTGCAGTCATAAAAAAAGAACATTATGTCCTTTGCAGTAGTGTGAAATCTGCTAGAGGTCATTATTCTTAGCAAAACCAATTACCACATGTTCTCACCTATAAGTAGAAGCTAAACATTGGGCATATAAGGGCATAAGCATGAGATCAACAGACACTGGATACTACAAAAGGAGGGGAGAGGAAAGGGAGAAAGAATTGAAAAACTACCCATTGTGTACCATGCTCACCACTTGGGTAACAGACTCAATAAAAGCCATCATGCAATATGCTCACGTGCCCCTTGAATTGAAAATGAAATTTAAAAATAATAATAATAATAAATGACATACAAGTTTTAAAAATAGTTCACATAATATTTTGAAAATGAAAACATGCCAATAAGAAAGCAAATATATAATATATATATCTTCTTTTAAAACAAGCTGAAAGTAATTTGCTTATTCATGGGCACGCATCTCCCTCCTTTGTCAATGTTAAAATGTGTTCTGGTCAGGATTCGATATTTTGTTTATTTCTGTAATTATATATGCCTACACACTTAATTTGCATTTTATGAGTTGATAATATTGTCTTTGAAAACTATCAAATTCTATAATATAGGAAACTTAATATTGAATAAGTGATGAGAAAAGTTATATAAATTCAGGCATATAATTAAAATTTAAGCAACCCTAAATCAACCTTATGAAAATAAAATTTTAGTCAAACATACACAATTTTTATCGGTCTGTGTGACAGAAAGCGTCTTGGATATTTGAATAGTATGGTTCATAGTTTTACTTTTCATTCAGATGTTTGCAATAGTGAATGTGGGTTTTTAGCAAAATATAGTAAGAGAAAAAGTCTTGACATTGTCGTACATTGCTGAAAAAAATTACTCACTTTTCATCCACTTACAGTGTTTCAGAATGTGTAAAATCATATAAAAAGTGTTTTGAAAAACTATAAACCAATAAACTTAAGTTCACATTATGCATAGACATTAGATATTTTATGGTTGTCAGTTCCTACCAATAGATACCAACACCTTAATGTCATAAAATTTTACTGCAAATTCCCCATTTTTTCAGTTAATTTTCAGCATGACAAACTGAGACATAGCTAGTCAGATCCCACTGGGCTCATTATTCATTTTATTTAGCAGCTCTGCAGGGCTGATCTGAACTTAAAGATCACACTGGCTTTAAATAGAATTCTACAGAAATAAATGTTTATGAGTACCAAAGACACGTGCAAGAATGTTCACAGAACATTGTTTATTGGACATGACTAGAAGCTGAAAACAGCACAAATGTTCATCACAGCAAACAGGATTAATAAACTGTAGTATATTCAGAATAAACTTGCTTTTGATATTGTAAAAAAAAGAATAAAATAAATAACTAAATAGAATCACACAGAAGGCACAATGAAGTGAAATAAAATATCTTTGCACATTCAATACATGGAATTCAAAAGAGAATAATTTTTAAACCAACTAATTGTATCTGTTTCAATATAATCTAATAGAAATAAACTTTCCCAGTTAAATTTCTAAATTTGTAATTGTCCCGAATTTATGTAATTTAATAAGTCTAATTTGGAGGGTCAAATTTGCACATACAAATTAAATAACTTTGATTGATTATTTGAAAAACATTATTATGGCACAATTTAGAATAATCAAAATGCTTTAAAATAATCTTGTCCTTATTCAATTGTAACCCTATGCATAGAAGATAAAAAATGACCTGTATATTTTCAAGAAATTATTTATATTTTTAACAACAAAATTTTAGTAGACAGTTGTTTTCTGGACCTTCTAAAACATACTATTTTCTATCACAATACTATTGTCTATATTATGTTTATTTTATATAGACACAGAAAAACAATCTGGCTAAGTCATAGCAAATTTTAATTATTTGCCCATACTCTTAACAGAGAACATTCCCTACTTGACTTCTTTCATGATTTATCTAATATTTTCCTGTAGGACAAAGAAACCATTTTCAACATTGACTTGAAGTTGATACGATATATTACCAATGCAAGTTGAATGTGAAAGTCTATTTTAATGATTTCCAGGTTAAAATGAGAAATGTATTTATGTTGATTGAGAAAAAATGATTACTTCAGCATATTTTTCTATCTCTAATAGTAAGTAATAGGAAGAAAAGAAATGTTTACATCAGACTTGAAAAAATCATCCAAAATGACATGCAAGTTACTTTTTGATCTGTTTGTTTCATAAATATATCATCATTGGTCTTCAGTTTTGTACATTCTTTTGCATTACATTTTACCTTTCCTTTTTTTTTTCTTTTCTTTTTTAATGGTTCAAAAACAAATTTTCCTTACAGTTTTGTAGGTCAGAGAACCAACACTGGTCTGTTGAGATAAAATCAAGGTCACCAGCAGGACTGCATTTGCTCCTGATGGCTCTAGGAGAGACTCTAATTTCTTGTATTTTCCAGCTTCTGGAAGCTACTTACATTCACTGGCTTGGGGCCTAATTTCTCCACCTCTAGAGCTAGTGGTGTAGCATCTCTCTGACCCTGCTTTCGTCTTTTTATGTTATGCTCTGATTCTCAGTCTTCTACCTACTACTTCTTCCCTTTTTTCTTTTATATGTCTTTATTTTTGTTACATAATAAAAATTAATTTTGTATATATTAAGGATATATAATGTAATGTTTTGATGTACATAAACATAGTAAATGACTACTGCAATCAGGCAAATTAAATGTTTTATCATTATTATCATTATACATAGTTACCGGTGTGTGTGTGTGTGTGTGTGTGTGTGTGTGTGTGTGAGAGAGAGAGAAGGGCACCTAAAATTTAATCTCAGCTAATTTTGATTATATCCTGTGATACTATTAAATATAGTCCTAATGCTCTATATTGGATTTGTAGACTTAGTCATTCTGCATAACTAAAAGTCTGTGCATTTTGAACTTTATCTCCCCATTTCTTCCCCTTTTCTGTCCCTGGTAATCACCATTCTACTCTCTGTTTCTGTGTATTCAACTTTTCTTAGATTCCACATGAAAGAGAATCATGCAGTATTTTTTTCTGTGTTTGGTATATTTTACTTAGAATAGTATGCTGTAGATTCATTCATGTTGTCCCAAATGACAGGATTTACTTCTTTTTTATGACTGAGTAATATTTCATTGTGTACATGTAAACCACAATTTCTTTATCCATTCATCCATGGATGGACACTTAGGTTGATTCAATAACTGAGTTATTGTATATAGTGCTGTAATAAAATGGAAATGCAAATATCTCTTCGACATACTAATTTTATTTCCTTTGGGTAAATATCTATTAGTGAGATTGCTAAATCATATAATAGTTTTATTTTTGATTTTTTGAGTAAACTCCACACTGTTTTCCATAATGGCTATACTAATTTACATTCCCATCAGCAGTGTACAAAGGTTTTGTTTTCTCCACATCTTCACCAACACTTGTTTTCTCATATATTTTTGATAATAACCATTCTCACAGATGTAAGACAGTATCTAATTTCTTGGTTTCCCAATTATTTTATTTAATTTTTATTGACTATGAACATAAAAACAATTTTTAATGAAATACTAAATGGCACATTAGTCTCGTAATTTTTTTAGAACATAAGTCATTTAATAAAAACAATAGTACTCACTTCGGCAGCACATATAATAAAATTGGAATGATACAGAGAAGATTAGCATGGCCCCTGTGCAAGGATGACACGCAAATTAGTGAAGCGTTCCATATTAAAAAAAATTTAAAAAATTAAAACAATGAGATTAGAAAATATTTAACTGATATGAACACTGTATTAGTCTTAGTACCAGAAGCAGCTGTGGTATTCAAGGCTATAAGAAATAACATCTATTTTTTAATGCTTGCTATTAAAAGATAGAATTTGAAAATAGAAATCTTAAAGCAGCATTGAAATTTGAAAGATGCTGTTGTATAATTCTGTCAACAATGTTAAATTTGACCAGTGTGGCAAAACTTTAATCTTTTGATCCACACACATCATATAATTGTTATAAATAACATCTTTTCTAACTATCTTTAAAAATTAAAATTATTTTATCATTAGAAAGCTTTCACTTAGATATTTTAAGGGCCTAATTAGCATACAAATTCTTTCAAACTATAACCTGATATTATATTTGTACAACCATTTAGGAAATTCTAAACTAACATAAAAAGCTGCTGTTACTTCTCTTCAAACTATCAATTATTAAAATCAATAAAATGAAGCAAAGTTTATCAATACAACCAGTGACACTTGCTAAAGCAAACTCTTTAAGAAACACCAAGCCAGGCTCGGTGGCTCAGCCTGTAATCCCACGCTTTGGGAGGCTGAGGTGAGTGGATTGCCTGACCCCGAGGGTTCGAGACCCGCCTG